>NW_026599604.1:0-25000 GCF_023634155.1 Falco peregrinus
TACGACTGAACCCTAAGACTAAACCCTAAGACTTAACCTTAAGACTTAACCCTAAGTCTTAACCCTGAGATTAACCGTGAGACTTAACCCAAGGATTTATCCCCAAGAATTAAAATTAAGACTTAAACTTATGACATAACCATAAGAGTTAACCCTGAGATTAAATCTTATGACTTTAACCCTAAGACTTAATATTAATACTTAACCTTAAGACAACACCCTAAGACTTAACCCTAAGACAATAAACCTAAGACGTAACCTTAAATACTTAACTCTAAGTCTTAACCTTAAGACTTAACCCTAAGACATAACTCTAAGACTTAATCTTAAGTCTTAACCTTAAGACCTAACCCTAAGATTTAACCTTAAGACGTGATCTTTAGGACATAACCCTAAGAATTAACCCTAAGACTTAAATTTAATACTTAACCCTAAGACTTAACCCTAAGACTTAATCCTAAGACATAACCCTGAGACTGAAACCTAAGACTTAACCTTAATGCTTAACCCTAAGTCATAACCCTGAGACTTAACATTGAAACTTAGCCTTGAAACTTAACCCTGAGACTTAACCCTAAGCCATATCCCCAAGACTTAACTCTAAGACGTAAACCTAAGACTCAATCCATAAGACTTAACCTTAAGACTTAACCCTAAGTCTCAGCCTTAAGACAGAACCTTACGACTTAACCCTGGGACTTAACCTTGAGACCTTACCTTGAGCCTTAACCCTGAGACTTATCCCTAAGACTTAACCATGAGACTTAACCTTCAGATTTACCGTTAAGTCTTAACTACAAGACTAAACCTTAAAACATAACCTTAAGACTTAACCGTAAGACATAAACCTGAGACTTAACCCTAAGACTTAACTAGAAGACTTAACCCTAAAACTTAACCTTAAGACTTAACCATAAAAATTAAGCCTAAGACTTAACCCTAAAACTTAACCTTAAGGCTCAACCTTAAGACTTGTCGTTAAGACTTAAGTTTAAGACTTAACCTTAATACTTTACCCTAAGACGTAAGCCAAAAACTTAACCCTAAGACTTAACCCTAAAGACTTAACTATAAGACTTAACCCTAAGTCTTAACCTTAAGACCTAACTTTAATATTCAAACTTAACACTTAACCTTAGGAGTTAACCCTTAGACTTAACCTTATAACTTAACCCTAAGACATAACATTAAGAGGTAACCATAAGACTTAACTGTAAGACTTAACCTGACACTTAACATTAAGACTTAACCCCAAGAAACAATCCTAAAACTTAACCCTAAGGATTAACATAATGACTTCACCTTAAGACTTGATCCTAAGACTTCACCTTAAGACTTATCCCTAAGACATAACCCTAAGACTTAAATTTACGACTTCACCATAAGACTTAACCCTAAGACTTATCCCTAAGACATAACCCTAAGACTTAAATTTAGGACTTAACCACAAGACTTAACCCTAAGACTTAATACTAATACTTAACCTAAGACTTAACCCTGAGACTTAACCTTAAGACTTAACCCTAAGATTTAACCTTAAGACTTAACCCTAAGACTTATCCCTGAGACTTAACCCTAAGACTTATCCCCAAACCTTAACCTTAAGACTTATTATTAAGATTTAAATTTAAGACTGAATCTTAAGACATAATACTAAGGCTTAACCTTAAGACTTATCCCTAAGACTTAACCCTGAGAATTTAATATAAGACTGAACCTTAGGATGTAACCCTAAGACTTAACACTATAACTTAACCGAAGACAACACTAAGACTTAAATTTAAGACTAAACTTTTAGACTTAACCCTAAGACGTAAACTTAAGAATTAAACATAAATCTTAACCCTGACACTTAACCCTAAGACGTATCCCAAAGACTTAAATTTAAGACTTAAACCTAAGACTCAAACCCTAGGACTTAAGATTTAACCTTAAGACTTAACACAAAGATTTAACCCTAAGATTTAGATTTATGAGTTAACCTTAAGACTTAATCCTAAGACTTAACACTAAGACTTAACCTTAAGACATAACCATAACACTTAAATCTAAGACTTAACCTTAACACTTAACCGTAAGACATAACCTTAAGATTTAACGCTAAGACTCAAATTTACGTCTTATCCTTCAGGCTTAACCCTAAGACTTAAATTTAGGTCTTAACCTTAACAGTTAACCCTAAGACTTAACCCTGAGACTTAAACCTAAGACTTAACCCTAAGACATAACCCTGAGACTTAACCTTAAGACTTAACCTTAAAACTTAACCCTAGGACTTGAATTTAAGACTTAACGTTAAGACTTATCCCTAAGACTTAACCCTGAGACTTAAACCTAATACTTAATCTTAGAGACTTAACCCTTAGACTTAACCTTAAGACTTAACCCTAACACTTATAATTAAGACTTAACCTTGTGACTTAACCTTAAAAACTAAACCTGAGACTTAACCCTAAGACTTAAACTTAAAACTTTACCCTAAGACTTAACCCTATGATTTAAACCTAAGACTTAACTTAAACATAAGACTTAACCCTAAGGCATAACCCTGAGACTTAACCCTACGACTGAACCCTAAGACTAAACCCTAAGACTTAACCTTAAGACTTAACCCTAAGTCTTAACCCTGAGATTAACCGTGAGACTTAACCCAAGGATTTATCCCCAAGACTTAAAATTAAGACTTAAACTTATGACATAACCATAAGAGTTAACCCTGAGATTAAATCTTATGACTTTAACCCTAAGACTTAATATTAATACTTAACCTTAAGACAACACCCTAAGACTTAACCCTAAGACAATAAACCTAAGACGTAACCTTAAATACTTAACTCTAAGTCTTAACCTTAAGACTTAACCCTAAGACATAACTCTAAGACTTAATCTTAAGTCTTAACCTTAAGACCTAACCCTAAGATTTAACCTTAAGACGTGATCTTTAGGACATAACCCTAAGAATTAACCCTAAGACTTAAATTTAATACTTAACCCTAAGACTTAACCCTAAGACTTAATCCTAAGACATAACCCTGAGACTGAAACCTAAGACTTAACCTTAATGCTTAACCCTAAGTCATAACCCTGAGACTTAACATTGAAACTTAGCCTTGAAACTTAACCCTGAGACTTAACCCTAAGCCATATCCCCAAGACTTAACTCTAAGACGTAAACCTAAGACTCAATCCATAAGACTTAACCTTAAGACTTAACCCTAAGTCTCAGCCTTAAGACAGAACCTTACGACTTAACCCTGGGACTTAACCTTGAGACCTTACCTTGAGCCTTAACCCTGAGACTTATCCCTAAGACTTAACCATGAGACTTAACCTTCAGATTTACCGTTAAGTCTTAACTACAAGACTAAACCTTAAAACATAACCTTAAGACTTAACCGTAAGACATAAACCTGAGACTTAACCCTAAGACTTAACTAGAAGACTTAACCCTAAAACTTAACCTTAAGACTTAACCATAAAAATTAAGCCTAAGACTTAACCCTAAAACTTAACCTTAAGGCTCAACCTTAAGACTTGTCGTTAAGACTTAAGTTTAAGACTTAACCTTAATACTTTACCCTAAGACGTAAGCCAAAAACTTAACCCTAAGACTTAACCCTAAAGACTTAACTATAAGACTTAACCCTAAGTCTTAACCTTAAGACCTAACTTTAATATTCAAACTTAACACTTAACCTTAGGAGTTAACCCTTAGACTTAACCTTATAACTTAACCCTAAGACATAACATTAAGAGGTAACCATAAGACTTAACTGTAAGACTTAACCTGACACTTAACATTAAGACTTAACCCCAAGAAACAATCCTAAAACTTAACCCTAAGGATTAACATAATGACTTCACCTTAAGACTTGATCCTAAGACTTCACCTTAAGACTTATCCCTAAGACATAACCCTAAGACTTAAATTTACGACTTCACCATAAGACTTAACCCTAAGACTTATCCCTAAGACATAACCCTAAGACTTAAATTTAGGACTTAACCACAAGACTTAACCCTAAGACTTAATACTAATACTTAACCTAAGACTTAACCCTGAGACTTAACCTTAAGACTTAACCCTAAGATTTAACCTTAAGACTTAACCCTAAGACTTATCCCTGAGACTTAACCCTAAGACTTATCCCCAAACCTTAACCTTAAGACTTATTATTAAGATTTAAATTTAAGACTGAATCTTAAGACATAATACTAAGGCTTAACCTTAAGACTTATCCCTAAGACTTAACCCTGAGAATTTAATATAAGACTGAACCTTAGGATGTAACCCTAAGACTTAACACTATAACTTAACCGAAGACAACACTAAGACTTAAATTTAAGACTAAACTTTTAGACTTAACCCTAAGACGTAAACTTAAGAATTAAACATAAATCTTAACCCTGACACTTAACCCTAAGACGTATCCCAAAGACTTAAATTTAAGACTTAAACCTAAGACTCAAACCCTAGGACTTAAGATTTAACCTTAAGACTTAACACAAAGATTTAACCCTAAGATTTAGATTTATGAGTTAACCTTAAGACTTAATCCTAAGACTTAACACTAAGACTTAACCTTAAGACATAACCATAACACTTAAATCTAAGACTTAACCTTAACACTTAACCGTAAGACATAACCTTAAGATTTAACGCTAAGACTCAAATTTACGTCTTATCCTTAAGGCTTAACCCTAAGACTTAAATTTAGGTCTTAACCTTAACAGTTAACCCTAAGACTTAAACCTAAGACTTAAACCTAAGACATAACCCTGAGACTTAACCCTGAGACTTAACCTTAAAACTTAACCCTAGGACTTGAATTTAAGACTTAACGTTAAGACTTATCCCTAAGACTTAACCCTGAGACTTAAACCTAATACTTAATCTTAGAGACTTAACCCTTAGACTTAACCTTAAGACTTAACCCTAACACTTATAATTAAGACTTAACCTTGTGACTTAACCTTAAAAACTAAACCTGAGACTTAACCCTAAGACTTAAACTTAAAACTTAACCCTAAGACTTAACCCTATGATTTAAACCTAAGACTTAACTTAAACATAAGACTTAACCCTAAGGCATAACCCTGAGACGTAACCCTACGACTGAACCCTAAGACTAAACCCTAAGACTTAACCTTAAGACTTAACCCTAAGTCTTAACCCTGAGATTAACCGTGAGACTTAACCCAAGGATTTATCCCCAAGACTTAAAATTAAGACTTAAACTTATGACATAGCCATAAGAGTTAACCCTGAGATTAAATCTTATGACTTTAACCCTAAGACTTAATATTAATACTTAACCTTAAGACAACACCCTAAGACTTAACCCTAAGACAATAAACCTAAGACGTAACCTTAAATACTTAACTCTAAGTCTTAACCTTAAGACTTAACCCTAAGACATAACTCTAAGACTTAATCTTAAGTCTTAACCTTAAGACCTAACCCTAAGATTTAACCTTAAGACGTGATCTTTAGGACATAACCCTAAGAATTAACCCTAAGACTTAAATTTAATACTTAACCCTAAGACTTAATCCTAAGACATAACCCTGAGACTGAAACCTAAGACTTAACCTTAATGCTTAACCCTAAGTCATAACCCTGAGACTTAACATTGAAACTTAGCCTTGAAACTTAACCCTGAGACTTAACCCTAAGCCATATCCCCAAGACTTAACTCTAAGACGTAAACCTAAGACTCAATCCATAAGACTTAACCTTAAGACTTAACCCTAAGTCTCAGCCTTAAGACAGAACCTTACGACTTAACCCTGGGACTTAACCTTGAGACCTTACCTTGAGCCTTAACCCTGAGACTTATCCCTAAGACTTAACCATGAGACTTAACCTTCAGATTTACCGTTAAGTCTTAACTACAAGACTAAACCTTAAAACATAACCTTAAGACTTAACCGTAAGACATAAACCTGAGACTTAACCCTAAGACTTAACTGGAAGACTTAACCCTAAAACTTAACCTTAAGACTTAACCATAAAAATTAAGCCTAAGACTTAACCTTAAGGCTCAACCTTAAGACTTGACGTTAAGACTTAAGTTTAAGACTTAACCTTAATACTTTACCCTAAGACGTAAGCCAAAAACTTAACCCTAAGACTTAACCCTAAAGACTTAACTATAAGACTTAACCCTAAGTCTTAACCTTAAGACCTAACTTTAATATTCAAACTTAACACTTAACCTTAGGAGTTAACCCTTAGACTTAACCTTATAACTTAACCCTAAGACATAACATTAAGAGGTAACCATAAGACTTAACTGTAAGACTTAACCTGACACTTAACATTAAGACTTAACCCTAAGAAACAATCCTAAAACTTAACCCTAAGGATTAACATAATGACTTCACCTTAAGACTTGATCCTAAGACTTCACCTTAAGACTTATCCCTAAGACATAACCCTAAGACTTAAATTTAGGACTTAACCACAAGACTTAACCCTAAGACTTAATACTAATACTTAACCTAAGACTTAACCCTGAGACTTAACCTTAAGACTTAACCCTAAGATTTAACCTTAAGACTTAACCCTAAGACTTATCCCTGAGACTTAACCCTAAGACTTATCCCTGAGACTTAACCCTAAGACTTATCCCCAAACCTTAACCTTAAGACTTATTATTAAGATTTAAATTTAAGACTGAATCTTAAGACATAATACTAAGGCTTAACCTTAAGACTTATCCCTAAGACTTAACCCTGAGAATTTAATATAAGACTGAACCTTAGGATGTAACCCTAAGACTTAACACTATAACTTAACCGAAGACAACACTAAGACTTAAAATTAAGACTAAACTTTTAGACTTAACCCTAAGACGTAAACTTAAGAATTAAACATAAATCTTAACCCTGACACTTAACCCTAAGACGTATCCCAAAGACTTAAATTTAAGACTTAAACCTAAGACTCAAACCCTAGGACTTAAGATTTAACCTTAAGACTTAACACAAAGATTTAACCCTAAGATTTAGATTTATGAGTTAACCTTAAGACTTAATCCTAAGACTTAACACTAAGACTTAACCTTAAGACATAACCATAACACTTAAATCTAAGACTTAACCTTAACACTTAACCGTAAGACATAACCTTAAGATTTAACGCTAAGACTCAAATTTACGTCTTATCCTTAAGGCTTAACCCTAAGACTTAAATTTAGGTCTTAACCTTAACAGTTAACCCTAAGACTTAACCCTGAGACTTAAACCTAAGACTTAACCCTAAGACATAACCCTGAGACTTAACCTTAAGACTTCACCTTAAAACTTAACCCTAGGACTTGAATTTAAGACTTAACCTTAAGACTTATCCCTAAGACTTAACCCTGAGACTTAAACCTAATACTTAATCTTAGAGACTTAACCCTTAGACTTAACCTTAAGACTTAACCCTAACACTTATAATTAAGACTTAACCTTAAGACTTAACCTTAAAAACTAAACCTGAGACTTAACCCTAAGACTTAAACTTAAAACTTAACCCTAAGACTTAACCCTATGATTTAAACCTAAGACTTAACTTAAACATAAGACTTAACCCTAAGGCATAACCCTGAGACTTAACCCTACGACTGAACCCTAAGACTAAACCCTAAGACTTAACCTTAAGACTTAACCCTAAGTCTTAACCCTGAGATTAACCGTGAGACTTAACCCAAGGATTTATCCCCAAGACTTAAAATTAAGACTTAAACTTATGACATAGCCATAAGAGTTAACCCTGAGATTAAATCTTATGACTTTAACCCTAAGACTTAATATTAATACTTAACCTTAAGACAACACCCTAAGACTTAACCCTAAGACAATAAACCTAAGACGTAACCTTAAATACTTAACTCTAAGTCTTAACCTTAAGACTTAACCCTAAGACATAACTCTAAGACTTAATCTTAAGTCTTAACCTTAAGACCTAACCCTAAGATTTAACCTTAAGACGTGATCTTTAGGACATAACCCTAAGAATTAACCCTAAGACTTAAATTTAATACTTAACCCTAAGACTTAACCCTAAGACTTAATCCTAAGACATAACCCTGAGACTGAAACCTAAGACTTAACCTTAATGCTTAACCCTAAGTCATAACCCTGAGACTTAACATTGAAACTTAGCCTTGAAACTTAACCCTGAGACTTAACCCTAAGCCATATCCCCAAGACTTAACTCTAAGACGTAAACCTAAGACTCAATCCATAAGACTTAACCTTAAGACTTAACCCTAAGTCTCAGCCTTAAGACAGAACCTTACGACTTAACCCTGGGACTTAACCTTGAGACCTTACCTTGAGCCTTAACCCTGAGACTTATCCCTAAGACTTAACCATGAGATTTAACCTTCAGATTTACCGTTAAGTCTTAACTACAAGACTAAACCTTAAAACATAACCTTAAGACTTAACCGTAAGACATAAACCTGAGACTTAACCCTAAGACTTAACTAGAAGACTTAACCCTAAAACTTAACCTTAAGACTTAACCATAAAAATTAAGCCTAAGACTTAACCCTAAAACTTAACCTTAAGGCTCAACCTTAAGACTTGACGTTAAGACTTAAGTTTAAGACTTAACCTTAATACTTTACCCTAAGACGTAAGCCAAAAACTTAACCCTAAGACTTAACCCTAAAGACTTAACTATAAGACTTAACCCTAAGTCTTAACCTTAAGACCTAACTTTAATATTCAAACTTAACACTTAACCTTAGGAGTTAACCCTTAGACTTAACCTTATAACTTAACCCTAAGACATAACATTAAGAGGTAACCATAAGACTTAACTGTAAGACTTAACCTGACACTTAACATTAAGACTTAACCCTAAGAAACAATCCTAAAACTTAACCCTAAGGATTAACATAATGACTTCACCTTAAGACTTGATCCTAAGACTTCACCTTAAGACTTATCCCTAAGACATAACCCTAAGACTTAAATTTACGACTTAACCATAAGACTTAACCCTAAGACTTATCCCTAAGACATAACCCTAAGACTTAAATTTAGGACTTAACCACAAGACTTAACCCTAAGACTTAATACTAATACTTAACCTAAGACTTAACCCTGAGACTTAACCTTAAGACTTAACCCTAAGATTTAACCTTAAGACTTAACCCTAAGACTTATCCCTGAGACTTAACCCTAAGACTTATCCCCAAACCTTAACCTTAAGACTTATTATTAAGATTTAAATTTAAGACTGAATCTTAAGACATAATACTAAGGCTTAACCTTAAGACTTATCCCTAAGACTTAACCCTGAGAATTTAATATAAGACTGAACCTTAGGATGTAACCCTAAGACTTAACACTATAACTTAACCGAAGACAACACTAAGACTTAAATTTAAGACTAAACTTTTAGACTTAACCCTAAGACGTAAACTTAAGAATTAAACATAAATCTTAACCCTGACACTTAACCCTAAGACGTATCCCAAAGACTTAAATTTAAGACTTAAACCTAAGACTCAAACCCTAGGACTTAAGATTTAACCTTAAGACTTAACACAAAGATTTAACCCTAAGATTTAGATTTATGAGTTAACCTTAAGACTTAATCCTAAGACTTAACACTAAGACTTAACCTTAAGACATAACCATAACACTTAAATCTAAGACTTAACCTTAACACTTAACCGTAAGACATAACCTTAAGATTTAACGCTAAGACTCAAATTTACGTCTTATCCTTAAGGCTTAACCCTAAGACTTAAATTTAGGTCTTAACCTTAACAGTTAACCCTAAGACTTAAACCTAAGACTTAAACCTAAGACATAACCCTGAGACTTAACCCTGAGACTTAACCTTAAAACTTAACCCTAGGACTTGAATTTAAGACTTAACCTTAAGACTTATCCCTAAGACTTAACCCTGAGACTTAAACCTAATACTTAATCTTAGAGACTTAACCCTTAGACTTAACCTTAAGACTTAACCCTAACACTTATAATTAAGACTTAACCTTAAGACTTAACCTTAAAAACTAAACCTGAGACTTAACCCTAAGACTTAAACTTAAAACTTAACCCTAAGACTTAACCCTATGATTTAAACCTAAGACTTAACTTAAACATAAGACTTAACCCTAAGGCATAACCCTGAGACTTAACCCTACGACTGAACCCTAAGACTAAACCCTAAGACTTAACCTTAAGACTTAACCCTAAGTCTTAACCCTGAGATTAACCGTGAGACTTAACCCAAGGATTTATCCCCAAGACTTAAAATTAAGACTTAAACTTATGACATAGCCATAAGAGTTAACCCTGAGATTAAATCTTATGACTTTAACCCTAAGACTTAATATTAATACTTAACCTTAAGACAACACCCTAAGACTTAACCCTAAGACAATAAACCTAAGACGTAACCTTAAATACTTAACTCTAAGTCTTAACCTTAAGACTTAACCCTAAGACATAACTCTAAGACTTAATCTTAAGTCTTAACCTTAAGACCTAACCCTAAGATTTAACCTTAAGACGTGATCTTTAGGACATAACCCTAAGAATTAACCCTAAGACTTAAATTTAATACTTAACCCTAAGACTTAACCCTAAGACTTAATCCTAAGACATAACCCTGAGACTGAAACCTAAGACTTAACCTTAATGCTTAACCCTAAGTCATAACCCTGAGACTTAACATTGAAACTTAGCCTTGAAACTTAACCCTGAGACTTAACCCTAAGCCATATCCCCAAGACTTAACTCTAAGACGTAAACCTAAGACTCAATCCATAAGACTTAACCTTAAGACTTAACCCTAAGTCTCAGCCTTAAGACAGAACCTTACGACTTAACCCTGGGACTTAACCTTGAGACCTTACCTTGAGCCTTAACCCTGAGACTTATCCCTAAGACTTAACCATGAGACTTAACCTTCAGATTTACCGTTAAGTCTTAACTACAAGACTAAACCTTAAAACATAACCTTAAGACTTAACCGTAAGACATAAACCTGAGACTTAACCCTAAGACTTAACTAGAAGACTTAACCCTAAAACTTAACCTTAAGACTTAACCATAAAAATTAAGCCTAAGACTTAACCCTAAAACTTAACCTTAAGGCTCAACCTTAAGACTTGACGTTAAGACTTAAGTTTAAGACTTAACCTTAATACTTTACCCTAAGACGTAAGCCAAAAACTTAACCCTAAGACTTAACCCTAAAGACTTAACTATAAGACTTAACCCTAAGTCTTAACCTTAAGACCTAACTTTAATATTCAAACTTAACACTTAACCTTAGGAGTTAACCCTTAGACTTAACCTTATAACTTAACCCTAAGACATAACATTAAGAGGTAACCATAAGACTTAACTGTAAGACTTAACCTGACACTTAACATTAAGACTTAACCCTAAGAAACAATCCTAAAACTTAACCCTAAGGATTAACATAATGACTTCACCTTAAGACTTGATCCTAAGACTTCACCTTAAGACTTATCCCTAAGACATAACCCTAAGACTTAAATTTACGACTTAACCATAAGACTTAACCCTAAGACTTATCCCTAAGACATAACCCTAAGACTTAAATTTAGGACTTAACCACAAGACTTAACCCTAAGACTTAATACTAATACTTAACCTAAGACTTAACCCTGAGACTTAACCTTAAGACTTAACCCTAAGATTTAACCTTAAGACTTAACCCTAAGACTTATCCCTGAGACTTAACCCTAAGACTTATCCCTGAGACTTAACCCTAAGACTTATCCCCAAACCTTAACCTTAAGACTTATTATTAAGATTTAAATTTAAGACTGAATCTTAAGACATAATACTAAGGCTTAACCTTAAGACTTATCCCTAAGACTTAACCCTGAGAATTTAATATAAGACTGAACCTTAGGATGTAACCCTAAGACTTAACACTATAACTTAACCGAAGACAACACTAAGACTTAAATTTAAGACTAAACTTTTAGACTTAACCCTAAGACGTAAACTTAAGAATTAAACATAAATCTTAACCCTGACACTTAACCCTAAGACGTATCCCAAAGACTTAAATTTAAGACTTAAACCTAAGACTCAAACCCTAGGACTTAAGATTTAACCTTAAGACTTAACACAAAGATTTAACCCTAAGATTTAGATTTATGAGTTAACCTTAAGACTTAATCCTAAGACTTAACACTAAGACTTAACCTTAAGACATAACCATAACACTTAAATCTAAGACTTAACCTTAACACTTAACCGTAAGACATAACCTTAAGATTTAACGCTAAGACTCAAATTTACGTCTTATCCTTAAGGCTTAACCCTAAGACTTAAATTTAGGTCTTAACCTTAACAGTTAACCCTAAGACTTAAACCTAAGACTTAAACCTAAGACATAACCCTGAGACTTAACCCTGAGACTTAACCTTAAAACTTAACCCTAGGACTTGAATTTAAGACTTAACCTTAAGACTTATCCCTAAGACTTAACCCTGAGACTTAAACCTAATACTTAATCTTAGAGACTTAACCCTTAGACTTAACCTTAAGACTTAACCCTAACACTTATAATTAAGACTTAACCTTAAGACTTAACCTTAAAAACTAAACCTGAGACTTAACCCTAAGACTTAAACTTAAAACTTAACCCTAAGACTTAACCCTGTGATTTAAACCTAAGACTTAACTTAAACATAAGACTTAACCCTAAGGCATAACCCTGAGACTTAACCCTACGACTGAACCCTAAGACTAAACCCTAAGACTTAACCTTAAGACTTAACCCTAAGTCTTAACCCTGAGATTAACCGTGAGACTTAACCCAAAGATTTATCCCCAAGACTTAAAATTAAGACTTAAACTTATGACATAACCATAAGAGTTAACCCTGAGATTAAATCTTATGACTTTAACCCTAAGACTTAATATTAATACTTAACCTTAAGACAACACCCTAAGACTTAACCCTAAGACAATAAACCTAAGACGTAACCTTAAATACTTAACTCTAAGTCTTAACCTTAAGACTTAACCCTAAGACATAACTCTAAGACTTAATCTTAAGTCTTAACCTTAAGACCTAACCCTAAGATTTAACCTTAAGACGTGATCTTTAGGACATAACCCTAAGAATTAACCCTAAGACTTAAATTTAATACTTAACCCTAAGACTTAACCCTAAGACTTAATCCTAAGACATAACCCTGAGACTGAAACCTAAGACTTAACCTTAATGCTTAACCCTAAGTCATAACCCTGAGACTTAACATTGAAACTTAGCCTTGAAACTTAACCCTGAGACTTAACCCTAAGCCATATCCCCAAGACTTAACTCTAAGACGTAAACCTAAGACTCAATCCATAAGACTTAACCTTAAGACTTAACCCTAAGTCTCAGCCTTAAGACAGAACCTTACGACTTAACCCTGGGACTTAACCTTGAGACCTTACCTTGAGCCTTAACCCTGAGACTTATCCCTAAGACTTAACCATGAGACTTAACCTTCAGATTTACCGTTACGTCTTAACTACAAGACTAAACCTTAAAACATAACCTTAACACTTAACCGTAAGACATAACCTTAAGATTTAACGCTAAGACTCAAATTTACGTCTTATCCTTAAGGCTTAACCCTAAGACTTAAATTTAGGTCTTAACCTTAACAGTTAACCCTAAGACTTAAACCTAAGACTTAAACCTAAGACATAACCCTGAGACTTAACCCTGAGACTTAACCTTAAAACTTAACCCTAGGACTTGAATTTAAGACTTAACCTTAAGACTTATCCCTAAGACTTAACCCTGAGACTTAAACCTAATACTTAATCTTAGAGACTTAACCCTTAGACTTAACCTTAAGACTTAACCCTAACACTTATAATTAAGACTTAACCTTAAGACTTAACCTTAAAAACTAAACCTGAGACTTAACCCTAAGACTTAAACTTAAAACTTAACCCTAAGACTTAACCCTGTGATTTAAACCTAAGACTTAACTTAAACATAAGACTTAACCCTAAGGCATAACCCTGAGACTTAACCCTACGACTGAACCCTAAGACTAAACCCTAAGACTTAACCTTAAGACTTAACCCTAAGTCTTAACCCTGAGATTAACCGTGAGACTTAACCCAAAGATTTATCCCCAAGACTTAAAATTAAGACTTAAACTTATGACATAACCATAAGAGTTAACCCTGAGATTAAATCTTATGACTTTAACCCTAAGACTTAATATTAATACTTAACCTTAAGACAACACCCTAAGACTTAACCCTAAGACAATAAACCTAAGACGTAACCTTAAATACTTAACTCTAAGTCTTAACCTTAAGACTTAACCCTAAGACATAACTCTAAGACTTAATCTTAAGTCTTAACCTTAAGACCTAACCCTAAGATTTAACCTTAAGACGTGATCTTTAGGACATAACCCTAAGAATTAACCCTAAGACTTAAATTTAATACTTAACCCTAAGACTTAACCCTAAGACTTAATCCTAAGACATAACCCTGAGACTGAAACCTAAGACTTAACCTTAATGCTTAACCCTAAGTCATAACCCTGAGACTTAACATTGAAACTTAGCCTTGAAACTTAACCCTGAGACTTAACCCTAAGCCATATCCCCAAGACTTAACTCTAAGACGTAAACCTAAGACTCAATCCATAAGACTTAACCTTAAGACTTAACCCTAAGTCTCAGCCTTAAGACAGAACCTTACGACTTAACCCTGGGACTTAACCTTGAGACCTTACCTTGAGCCTTAACCCTGAGACTTATCCCTAAGACTTAACCATGAGACTTAACCTTCAGATTTACCGTTACGTCTTAACTACAAGACTAAACCTTAAAACATAACCTTAAGACTTAACCGTAAGACATAAACCTGAGACTTAACCCTAAGACTTAACTAGAAGACTTAACCCTAAAACTTAACCTTAAGACTTAACCATAAAAATTAAGCCTAAGACTTAACCCTAAAACTTAACCTTAAGGCTCAACCTTAAGACTTGACGTTAAGACTTAAGTTTAAGACTTAACCTTAATACTTTACCCTAAGACGTAAGCCAAAAACTTAACCCTAAGACTTAACCCTAAAGACTTAACTATAAGACTTAACCCTAAGTCTTAACCTTAAGACCTAACTTTAATATTCAAACTTAACACTTAACCTTAGGAGTTAACCCTTAGACTTAACCTTATAACTTAACCCTAAGACATAACATTAAGAGGTAACCATAAGACTTAACTGTAAGACTTAACCTGACACTTAACATTAAGACTTAACCCTAAGAAACAATCCTAAAACTTAACCCTAAGGATTAACATAATGACTTCACCTTAAGACTTGATCCTAAGACTTCACCTTAAGACTTATCCCTAAGACATAACCCTAAGACTTAAATTTACGACTTAACCATAAGACTTAACCCTAAGACTTATCCCTAAGACATAACCCTAAGACTTAAATTTAGGACTTAACCACAAGACTTAACCCTAAGACTTAATACTAATACTTAACCTAAGACTTAACCCTGAGACTTAACCTTAAGACTTAACCCTAAGATTTAACCTTAAGACTTAACCCTAAGACTTATCCCTGAGACTTAACCCTAAGACTTATCCCTGAGACTTAACCCTAAGACTTATCCCCAAACCTTAACCTTAAGACTTATTATTAAGATTTAAATTTGAGACTGAATCTTAAGACATAATACTAAGGCTTAACCTTAAGACTTATCCCTAAGACTTAACCCTGAGAATTTAATATAAGACTGAACCTTAGGATGTAACCCTAAGACTTAACACTATAACTTAACCGAAGACAACATTAAGACTTAAATTTAAGACTAAACTTTTAGACTTAACCCTAAGACGTAAACTTAAGAATTAAACATAAATCTTAACCCTGACACTTAACCCTAAGACGTATCCCAAAGACTTAAATTTAAGACTTAAACCTAAGACTCAAACCCTAGGACTTAAGATTTAACCTTAAGACTTAACACAAAGATTTAACCCTAAGATTTAGATTTATGAGTTAACCTTAAGACTTAATCCTAAGACTTAACACTAAGACTTAACCTTAAGACATAACCATAACACTTAAATCTAAGACTTAACCTTAACACTTAACCGTAAGACATAACCTTAAGATTTAACGCTAAGACTCAAATTTACGTCTTATCCTTAAGGCTTAACCCTAAGACTTAAATTTAGGTCTTAACCTTAACAGTTAACCCTGAGACTTAACCCTGAGACTTAACCCTAAGACATAACCCTGAGACTTAACCTTAAGACTTAACCTTAAAACTTAACCCTAGGACTTGAATTTAAGACTTAACCTTAAGACTTATCCCTAAGACTTAACCCTGAGACTTAAACCTAATACTTAATCTTAGAGACTTAACCCTTAGACTTAACCTTAAGACTTAACCCTAACACTTATAATTAAGACTTAACCTTAAGACTTAACCTTAAAAACTAAACCTGAGACTTAACCCTAAGACTTAAACTTAAAACTTAACCCTAAGACTTAACCCTATGATTTAAACCTAAGACTTAACTTAAACATAATACTTAACCCTAAGGCATAACCCTGAGACTTAACCCTACGACTGAACCCTAAGACTAAACCCTAAGACTTAACCTTAAGACTTAACCCTAAGTCTTAACCCTGAGATTAACCGTGAGACTTAACCCAAGGATTTATCCCCAAGACTTAAAATTAAGACTTAAACTTATGACATAACCATAAGAGTTAACCCTGAGATTAAATCTTATGACTTTAACCCTAAGACTTAATATTAATACTTAACCTTAAGACAACACTTTAAGACTTAACCCTAAGACAATAAACCTAAGACGTAACCTTAAATACTTAACTCTAAGTCTTAACCTTAAGACTTAACCCTAAGACATAACTCTAAGACTTAATCTTAAGTCTTAACCTTAAGACCTAACCCTAAGATTTAACCTTAAGACGTGATCTTTAGGACATAACCCTAAGAATTAACCCTAAGACTTAAATTTAATACTTAACCCTAAGACTTAACCCTAAGACTTAATCCTAAGACATAACCCTGAGACTGAAACCTAAGACTTAACCTTAATGCTTAACCCTAAGTCATAACCCTGAGACTTAACATTGAAACTTAGCCTTGAAACTTAACCCTGAGACTTAACCCTAAGCCATATCCCCAAGACTTAACCCTTCAGACTTAAACTACAGACTTAGCCTTTAAGACTTAACACTGACTCAACCTTAAGATTCAACCTTAAGTCTTAACACTGAGATTAACCTTGAGACTTAAACATGAGACTAAAACATAAGACTTGACCATAAGACTTAAGACTTTAACTTAAGACTTAACCCGGAGATTTAATCTTAAAACTTTAACCATAAGACTTAACCCTAGGAATTAACCTTAAAACTTAACCCTAAGACTTCACCATAAATTTAAACCTAAGCCTGAACCATAAGACTTAACCTTAATACATATCCCTAAGACTTAACCCTAAGAGATAACCCTGAATCTTGACCCTAAGTCTTAACCTTAGAGACTTAACTCTAAGACTGAACCTTAAGACATACCCCTGAGGCTTAACATTGAGCCTTATACTTGAGACTTTACCATAACACTTAACACTGAGATTAAATCTTAAGACGTTAACATTAAGACATAACTCTAAGACTTAACCCTGTCTTAACCTTAAAACTTAACCCTGAGATTTAACACAAAAACTTAACCCTAAGACTTATCCCTAAGACTTAAACCTTAAGATTTAACCGTAAGACCTATTCTTAAGACATATGCCCTATAGAATATTTCCCCATCTCAGCCCAGAAAGCAGGTAGAACAAAGTTTGTGGTGTCTTTCAGCTGCCTACCGGGGCAGTGTGAGAACTACCAACAGAACTCCTTTCTGGCACCTTCTCCGGTGGAGTTGTGCATGGAGTAGGCGTTGGGAATGTTTGTCTCCAGCCTAGTCCAAAAGACAGCGGTTCCCCATCTCAGCCCAGAAAGCAGGTAGAACAAATTTTACTGGTGCCTTTCTGCTGCCTACGGGCAGTCTGAGAACTACCATGCGAACGCCTTTCTGGCACCTTCTCCGTTGCAGTTGTGCATGGGGAGTGTTTGGAACATTCTGTCACCAGCCGAGACCAAAATTCAGCGGTTCCCCATCTCAGCCCCGAAAGCAGGTAGAAGAAGTTTTCTGGTGCCTTTCAGCTGTCTACCGGGGCAGTGTGAGAACTACCAAAAATACTCCTTTCTGGCACCTTCCCCGGTGGACTTGTGCATCGGGTGTGCCTTGCAACAATTTGTCTCCAGCCGAGTCCAAAAGTCAGCGGTTCCCCATCTCAGCCGAGAAAGCAGATAGAACAAGTTTTCTAGTGCCTTTCTGCTGCCTACCGGGGTAGTGTAAAAACTACCAACAGAACGCCTTTCTGGCACCTTCCCCGGCGGAGTTGTGCACGGGGTGGGTTTGGAACATGTTGTCACCAGCCGAGTCCAAAATTCAGCAGTTCCCCATCTCAGCCGAGAAAGCAGGTAGAACAAGTTTTCTGGTGCCTTTCAGCTGTCTACCGGGGTAGTGTAAAAACTACCAACAGAACTCCTTTCTGGCACCTTCCCCGGTGGAGTTGTGCATGGGGTGTGCCTTGCAACAGTTTGTCTCCAGCCAAGTCCAAAAGTCAGCAGTTCCCCATCTCAGCCCAGGAAGCAGGTAGAACAAATTTTGTGGTGCCTTTCAGCTGCCTACCAAGGTAGTGTAAAAACTACCTACAGAACTCCTTTCTAGCACCTTCCCCGGTGGAGTTGTGCATGGGGTGTGTTTGGAACATTCTGTCACCAGCCGAGTCCAAAATTCAGCCGTTCCCCATCTCAGCCCAGAAAGGAGGTAGAACAAGTTTACTGGTGTCTTTCAGCTGCCTACCGGGGCAGTGTGAGAACTACAGACAGAACTCCTTTCTGGCACCTTTCCCGGTGGACTTGTGCATGGGGTGTGTTTGGAACATGTTGTCACCAGCGAAGTCCAAAATTCAGAGGTTCCCCATCTCAGCCCCGAAAGCAGGTAGAAGAAGTTTAATGGTGCCTTTCAGCTGTCTACCGGGGTAGTGTAAAAACTACCTACAGAACTCCTTTCTGGCACCTTCCCCGGTGCAGTTGTGCATGGGGTGTGCCTTGCAACTATTTGTCACCAGCCGAGTCCAAAATTCAGCAGTTCCCCATCTCAGCCCAGGAAGCAGGTAGAACACCTTTTGTGGCGCCTTTCAGCTGCCTACCGGGGTACTGTAAAAACTGCCTACAGAACTCCTTTCTGGCACCTTCCCCGGTGCAGTTGTGCATGGGGTGTGCCTTGCAACATTTTGTCACCAGCCGAGTCCAAAATTCAGCCGTTCCCCATCTCAGCCCCGAAAGCAGGTAGAACAAGTTTTCTGGTGCCTTTCTGCTGCCTTCCGGCGTAGTGTAAAAACTACCAAAAGAACTCCTTTCTGGCACCTTCCCCGGTGGACTTGTGCATGGGGTGTGCCTTGCAACAATTTGTCACCAGCCGAGTCCAAAAGTCAGCGGTTCCCCATCTCAGCCCCGAAAGCAGGTAGAACAAGTTTACTGGTGCCTTTTTGCTGCCTACCGGGGCAGTGTGAGAACTACCTACAGAACTCCTTTCTGGCACCTTCCCCGGTGGACTTGTGCATGGGGTATGCATTGGGAATGTTTGTCACCAGCCGAGTCTAAAATTCAGATGATCTCCATCTCAGCCCCGAAAGCAGGTAGAAGAATTTTAATGGTGCCTTTCAGCTGCCTACGGGGCAGTCTGAGAACTACCAACAGAACTCCTTTCTGGCACCTTCCCCGGTGGAGTTGTGCATGGGCTATGTTTGGAACATTCTGTCACCAGCCGAGTCCAAAATTCAGCAGTTCCCCATCTCAGCCCCGAAAGCAGGTAGAACAAGTTTTCTGGTGCCTTTCAGCTGTCTACCGGGGTAGTGTAAAAACTACCAAGAGAACTCGTTTCTGGAAACTTCCCCGGTGGAGTTGTGCATGGGGTGTGCCTTGCAACAGTTTGTCACCAGCCGAGTCCAAAAGTCAGAGGTTCCCCATCTCAGCCCCGAAAGCAGGTAGAAGAAGTTTAATGGTGCCTTTCAGCTGGCTTCCGGTGTAGTGTAAAAACTACCAACAGAACTCCTTTCTGGCACCTTCCCCGGTGGAGTTGTGCAAGGGGTGGGTTTGGAACATTTTGTCACCAGCCGAGTCCAAAATTCAGCAGTTCCCCATCTCAGCCGAGGAAGCAGGTAGAACAAATTTTCTGGTGCCTTTCTGCTGCCTTCCATCGTAGTGTAAAAACTACCAAGAGAAATCCTTTCTGGCACCTTCCCCGTTGGAGTTGTGCATGGGCTATATTTGGAACATGTTGTCACCAGCCGAGTCCAAAATTCATCAGTTCCCCATCTCATCCCAGAAAGCAGGTAGCCCTACTTTTGTGGTGCCTTTCAGATGCCTACCGGGGCAGTGTGAGAACTACCTAAAAAACTCCTTTCTGGCAACTTCCCCGGTGCAGTTGTGCATGGGGTATGCATTGGGAATTTTTGTCACCAGCGAAGTCCAAAATTCAGCGGTTCCCCATCTCAGCCCCGAAAGCAGGTAGAAGAATTTTAATGGTGCCTTTCAGCTGCCTACCGGGGTAGTGTGAGAACTACCAAGAGAACTCCTTTCTGGCACCTTCCCCGG
This sequence comes from Falco peregrinus, assembly GCF_023634155.1. Classification (NCBI taxonomy): domain Eukaryota; kingdom Metazoa; phylum Chordata; class Aves; order Falconiformes; family Falconidae; genus Falco; species Falco peregrinus. The sequence continues at coordinate 20,738 of NW_026599604.1, forward strand.
TGGAGTTGTGCATGGGGTGTGTTTGGAACATTTTGTCACCAGCCGAGACCAAAAGTCAGCCGTTCCCCATCTCAGCCCCGAAAGGAGGTAGAAGAAGTTTTCTGGTGCCTTTCAGCTGTCTACCGGGGTAGTGTAAAAACTACCAAGAGAACTCGTTTCTGGAAACTTCCCCGGTGGAGTTGTGCATGGGGTGTGCCTTGCAACAGTTTGTCACCAGCCGAGTCCAAAAGTCAGAGGTTCCCCATCTCAGCCCCGAAAGCAGGTAGAAGAAGTTTAATGGTGCCTTTCAGCTGGCTTCCGGTGTAGTGTAAAAACTACCAACAGAACACCTTTCTGGCACCTTCCCCGGTGGAGTTGTGCAAGGGGTGGGTTTGGAACATTTTGTCACCAGCCGAGTCCAAAATTCAGCAGTTCCCCATCTCAGCCGAGGAAGCAGGTAGAACAAATTTTCTGGTGCCTTTTTGCTGCCTTCCATCGTAGTGTAAAAACTACCAAGAGAAATCCTTTCTGGCACCTTCCCCGTTGGAGTTGTGCATGGGCTATGTTTGGAACATGTTGTCACCAGCCGAGTCCAAAATTCATCAGTTCCCCATCTCATCCCAGAAAGCAGGTAGCCCTACTTTTGTGCTGCCTTACAGCTGCCTACCGGGTCAGTGTGAGAACTACCTACAGAACTCCTTTCTGGCACCTTCCCCGGTGCAGTTGTGCATGGGGTGTGCCTTGCAACAATTTGTCTCCAGCCGAGTCCAAAAGTCAGCGGTTCCCCATCTCAGCCCCGAAAGCAGGTAGAACAAGTTTACTGGTGCCTTTTTGCTGCCTACCGGGGCAGTGTAAAAACTACCTAGAGAACTCGTTTCTGGAAATTTCCCCGGTGCAGTTGTGCATGGGGTATGCATTGGGAATGTTTGTCACCAGCCGAGCCTAAAATTCAGAAGTTCTCCATCTCAGCCCCGAAAGCAGGTAGAAGAAGTTTAATGGTGCCTTTCAGCTGCCTACAGGGGTAGTGTAAAAAATACTAAGAGAACTCCTTTCTGGCACCTTCCCCGGTGGACTTGTGCATCGGGTGTGCCTTGCAACAGTTTGTCTCCAGCCGAGTCCAAAAGTCAGCGGTTCCCCATCTCAGCCGAGAAAGCAGAGAGAACAAGTTTTCTGGTGCCTTTCTGCTGCCTACCGGGGTAGTGTAAAAACTACCAACAGAACGCCTTTCTGGCACCTTCCCCGGTGGAGTTGTGCACGGGGTGGGTTTGGAACATTTTGTCACCAGCCGAGTCCAAAATTCAGCAGGTCCCCATCTCAGCTCAGAAAGCAGGTAGCCCTACTTTTGTGCTGCCTTTCAGCTGCCTACCGGGGCAGTGTGAGAACTACCGACAGAACTCCTTTCTGGCACCTTCCCCGGTGGACTTGTGCATGGGGAGTGTTTGGAACATGTTGTCACCAGCGAAGTCCAAAATTCAGCGGTTCCCCATCTCAGCCCGGAAAGCAGGTAGAAGAAGTTTAATGGTGCCTTTCAGCTGCATACCAAGGTAGTGTAATAACTACCAGGAGAACTCTTGTCTGGCTCCTTCCCCGGTGGAGTTGTGCAAGGGGTGGGTTTGGAACATTTTGTCACCAGCCGAGACCAAAATTCAGCTGTTCCCCATCTCAGCCGAGGAAGAAGGTAGAAGAAGTTTAATGGTGCCTTTCTGCTGCCTTCCGGCGTAGTGTAAAAACTACCTACAAAACTCCTTTCTGGCACCTTCCCCGGTGGACTTGTGCATCGGGTGTGCCTTGCAACAGTTTGTCACCAGCCGAGTCCAAAAGTCAGCGGTTCCCCATCTCAGCCCAGAAAGCATGTAGCCCTACTTTTGTGCTGCCTTTCAGCTGCCTATCGGGACAGTGTGAGAACTACCTAGATAACTCCTTTCTGGCACCTTCCCCGGTGGAGTTGTGCATGGGGTGGGTTTGGAACATGTTGTCACCAGCCGAGTCCAAAATTCAGCTGTTCCCCATCTCAGCCCAGAAAGCAGGTAGAAGAATTTTTGTGGTGCCTTTCAGCTGCCTACGGGGCAGTCTGATAACTACCAACAGAACTCCTTTCTGGCACCTTCCCCGGTGGAGTTGTGCATGGGGAGTGTTTGGAACATTTTGTCACCAGCCGAGACCAAAATTCAGCCGTTCCCCATCTCAGCCCAGAAAGCAGGTAGAACAAGTTTTCTGGTGCCTTTCTGCTGCCTACCGGGGTAGTGTAAAAACTACCAAGAGAACTCGTTTCTGGCACCTTCCCCGGTGGACTTGTGCATGGGGTGTGCCTTGCAAAAGTTTGTCACCAGCCGAGTCCAAAAGTCAGTGGTTCCCCATCTCAGCCCAGAAAGCAGGTAGCCCTACTTTTGTGCTGCCTTTCAGCTGCCTACCGGGGCAGTGTGAGAACTACCGACAGAACTCCTTTCTGGCACCTTCCCCGGTGGACTTGTGCATGGGGAGTGTTTGGAACATGTTGTCACCAGCGAAGTCCAAAATTCAGCGGTTCCCCATCTCAGCCCCGAAAGCAGGTAGAAGAAGTTTAATGGTGCCTTTCAGCTGCCTACCAAGGTAGTGTAATAACTACCAGGAGAACTCTTGTCTGGCTTCTTCCCCCGTGGAGTTGTGCAAGGGGTGGTTTTGGAACATTTTGTCACCAGCCGAGACCAAAATTCAGCCGTTCCCCATATCTAGCCCGAGGAAGCAGGTAGAAGAAGTTTTCTGGTGCCTTTCTGCTGCCTACCGGGGTATTGTAAAAACAACCAACGGCACTCCTTTCTGGGACCTTCCCCGGTGGAGTTGTGCATGGGCTATATTTGGAACATGTTGTCTTCAGCCGAGTCCAAAAGTCAGCGGTTGCCCATCTCAGCCCAGAAAGCAGGTAGCCCTACTTTTGTGCTGCCTTTCTGCTGCCTACCGGGGCAGTGTGAGAACTACCTAAAATACTCCTTTCTGGCACCTTCCCCGGTGGAGTTGTGCATGGGGTGTGTTTGGAACATGTTGTCTCCAGCCGAGACCAAAATTCAGCCGTTCCCCATCTCAGCCGAGGAAGCAGGTAGAAGAAGTTTAATGGTGCCTTTCAGCTGCCTACCGGGGTAGTGTAAAAACTACCAACAGAACTCCTTTCTGGCACCTTCTCCGGTGCAGTTGTGCATGGGGTGTGCCTTGCAACATTTTGTCACCAGCCGAGTCCAAAATTCAGCCGTTCCCCATCTCAGCCCCGAAAGCAGGTAGAACAAGTTTACTGGTGCCTTTTTGCTGCCTACCGGAGCAGTGTGAGAACTACCAACAGAACACTTGTCTGGCACCTTCTCCGGTGGAGTTGTGCACGGGGTGGGTTTGGAACATTCTGTCACCAGCCGAGTCCAAAATTCAGCGATTCCCCATCTCAGCCGAGGAAGCAGGTAGCCCTACTTTTGTGGTGCCTTTCAGCTGCCTACGGGGCAGTCTGATAACTACCAACAGAACTCCTTTCTGGCACCTTCCCCGGTGGAGTTGAGCAAGGGGTGGTTTTGGAACATTTTGTCACCAGCCGAGACCAAAATTCAGCCGTTCCCCATCTCAGCCCCGAAAGCAGGTAGAACAAGTTTTCTGGTGCCTTTCTGCTGCCTTCCGGCGTAGTGTAAAAACTACCAAGAGAACTCGTTTTTGGAAACTTCCCCGGTGCAGTTGTGCACGGGGTATTTTTCAACATGTTGTCATCAGCCAAGTCCAAAAGTCAGCGGTTCCCCATCTCAGCCCAGAAAGCAGGTAGCCCTACTTTAATGGTGCCTTTCAGCTGGCTTCCGGGGTAGTGTAAAAAATACCAACAGAACTCCTTTCTGGCACCTTCCCCGGTGGACTTGTGCATCGGGTGTGCCTTACAGCAGTTTGTCACCAGCCGAGTCCAAATTCAGCGGTTCCCCATCTCAGCCCAGAAAGCAGGTAGAACAAGTTTTGTGGTGCCTTTCAGCTGCCTACCGGGGCAGTGTAAGAACTACCTACAGAACTCCTTTCTGGAACCTTCCCCGGTGCAGTTGTGCACGGGGTGTGTTTGGAACATTCTATCACCTGCCGAGTCCAAAATTCAGCCGTTCCCCATCTCAGCCCCGAAAGCAGGTAGAACAAGTTTTCTGGTGCCTTTCAGCTGCCTACCGGGGCAGTGTGAGAACTACCTACAATACTCCTTTCTGGCACCTTCCCCGGTGGAGTTGTGCATCGGGTGTGCCTGGCAACAGTTTGTCTCCAGCCGAGGCCAAAATTCAGCAGTTCCCATCTCAGCCCCGA
>NW_026599604.1:962500-985000 GCF_023634155.1 Falco peregrinus
ACTCTAAACCTCAGCTGTGCATGGCATGTACGTAACCCTAACCCTAACACTAACCCTAACCCTAACCCTGACCCTAAGAGGCCGAACCCAAAACGGAACTCTAAACCTCAGCTGTGCATGGCATGTACCTAACCCTAACCCTAACCCTAACCCTAACCCTAACCCTAACCCTAACCCTAACCCTAACCCTAACCTTAAGAGGCCTAACCCTAAACGCAACTCTAAACCTCAGCTGGGCATGGCATGTACGTAACCCTAACCCTAACCCTAACCCTAACCCTAACCCTTACCCTAACCCTAACCCTAACCCTAACCCTAACCCTAACGCTAACCCGAACCCTAACCCTAACCCTAATCCTGACCCTAAGAGGCCTAACCCTAAACGCAACTCTAAACCTCAGCTGTGCATGGCATGTACCTAACCCTAACCCTAACCCTAAGCCTAACCCTAACCCTAACCCTAACCCTAACCCTGACCCTAAGAGGCCTAAACCAAAACGGAACTCTAAACCTCAGCTGTGCATGGCATGCAGTTAACACTAACCCTAACCCTAACCCTAACCCTAACCCTAACCCTAAGAGGCCTAACCCTAAACGCAACTCTAAACCTCAGCTGTGCATGGCATGCACTTAACCGTAACCGTAACCCTAACCCTAACCCTAACCCTAACCCTAACCCTAACCCTAACCCTAACCCTAACCCTAACCCTAACCCTGACCCTAAGAGGCCTAACCCAAAACGGAACTCTAAACCTCAGCTGTGCATGGCATGCACTTAACCCTAACCCTAACCCTAACCCTAACCCTAACCCTAACCCTAACCCTAACCCTAACCCTGACCCTAAGAGGCCTAACCCAAAACGGAACTCTAAACCTCAGCTGTGCATGGCATGCACTTAACCCTAACCCTAACCCTAACCCTAACCCTAACCATAACCCTAACCCTAACCCTAACCGTAACCCTAACCCTAACCCTAACCCTAACCCTAACCCTAACCCTAACCCTAACCCTAACCCTAACCCTAACCTTAACCCTAACCCTAAGAGGCCAAAACCTAAACACAACTCTAAACCTCAGCTGTGCATGGCATGTAGGTAACCCTAACACTAACCCTAACCCTAACCTTAACCCTAACCCTAACCCTAACCCTAACCCTGTCCCTAAGAGGCCTAACCCAAAACGGAACTCTAAACCTCAGCTGTGCATGGCATGCACTTAACCCTAACCCTAACCCTAACCCTAACCCTAACCCTAACCCTAACCCTAACCCTAACCCTAACCCTAACCCTGACCCTAAGAGGCCTAACCCAAAACGAAACTTTAAACCTCAGCTGTGCATGGCATGCACCTAACCCTAACCCTAACCCTAACCCTAACCCTAACCCTAACCCTAACGATAACCCTAACCTTAACCCTAACCCTAAGAGGCCAAACCCTAAACACAACTCTAAACCTCAGCTGTGCATGGCATGCAGTTAACACTAACCCTAACCCTAACCCTAACCTTAACCCTAACCCTAACCCTAACCCTAACCCTGACCCTAAGAAACCTAACCCAAAACGGAACTCTAAACCTCAGCTGTGCATGGCATGTACGTAACCCTAACCCTAACCCTAAACCTTACCCTAACCCTAACCCTAAACCTAACCCTAACCCTAGCCCTAACCCTAACCCTAACCCTGACCCTAAGAGGCCTAACCCAAAACGGAACTCTAAACCTCAGCTGTGCATGGCATGCAGTTAACACTAACCCTAACCCTAACCCTAACCCTAACCCTAACGCTAACCCGAACCCTAACCCTAACCCTAAGTGACCTAACCGAAAACGGAACTCTAAACCTCAGCTGTGCATGGCATGTACGTAACCCTAGCCCTAACCCTAACCCTAACCCTGACCCTAAGAGGCCGAACCCAAAACAGAACTCTAAACCTCAGCTGTGCATGGCATGCACTTAACCCTAACCCTAACCCTAACCCTAACCCTAACCCTGAACCTGACCCTGAGAGGCCTAACCCAAAACGGAACTCTAAACCTTCAGCTGTGCATGGCATGTACCTACCCCTAACCCTAACCCTAACCCTAACCCTAACCCTAACCCTAACCCTAACCCTAACCCTAACCCTAACCCTAACCCTAAGCCTAACCCTTACCCTAATAGGATTAACCCTAGACAGAACTCTAAACCTCAGCTGTGCATGGCATGTACCTAACCGTAACCCTAAGAACCCTAACACTAACCCTAACCCTAACACTAAGCCTAAGCCTAACACTGACCCTAAGAGGCCTAACCCTAAACGCAACTCTAAAACTCAGCTGTGCATGTCATGTACATAAGCCTAACCCTAACCCTAACCCTAACCCTAACCCTAACCCGGACCCTAACCCGGACCCTAATAGACCTAACCCTAAACGGAACTCTAAACCTCAGCTGTGCATGGCATGGACCTAACCGTAACCCTAACAACCCTAACCCTAACCCTAACCCTAAGCCTAAGCCTAAGACTGACCCTAAGAGGCCTAACCCTAAACGCAACTCTAAAACTCAGCTGTGCATGTCATGTACATAAGCCTAACCCTAACCCTAACCCTAACCCTAACCCTAACCCTAACCCTAACCCTAACCCTGACCCTGAGAGGCCTAACCCAAAACGGAACTCTAAAGCTTCAGCTGTGCATGGCATGTACCTAATCCTAAACGTAACCCTAACCCTTACCCTAACCCTAACCCTAACCCTAACCCTGAATCTAAGAGACCTACACCCTAAACGGAACTCTAAACCTCAGCTGTGCATGGCATGTACCTACCCGTAACCCTAACCCTAACCCTAAACCTAAACGTAACCCTAACCCTAACCCTAACCCTAACCCTGACCCTGAGAGGCCTAACCGAGAACGGAACTCTAAACCTTCAGCTGTGCATGGCATGTACCTACCCCTACCCCTACCCCTAACCCTACCCCTAACCCTAACCCTAACTCTAACCCTAACCCTAACCCTAATCCTAAACCTAACCCTAATCCTGACCCTAAGAGGATTAACCCTAGACGGAACTCTAAATCTCACCTGTGCATGGCATGTACCTAACCCTAACCCTAAATCTAAGAGGCCTAACCCTAAACGAAACTCTAAACCTCAGCTGTGCATGTCATGTACTTAAGTCTAACCCTAACCCTAACCCTAACCCTAACCCTAATCCTAAACCTAACCCTGACCCTAAGAGGCCTAACCATAGACGGAACACTAAACCTCAGCTATGCATGGCATGTACCTAACCGTAACCCTAACAACCCTAACCCGAACCCTAACCCTAACCCTAACCCTAAGCCTAACCCTTACCCTAAGAGGCCTAAGCCTAGACAGAACTCTAAACCTCCGCTGTGCATGTCATGTACATAAGCCTAACCCTAAACCTAAGCCTAACCCTAAGCCTTACCCTGACCCTAAGAGCCCTAACCCTAGATGGAACTCTAAACCTCAGCTGTGCATGGCATGTACCTAACCCTAACCCTAAACCTAATCTTAAACCTAACCCTAACCCTAAACCTAACCCTAACCCTAACCCTAACCCTGGCCCTAAGAGACCTAACCGTAAACGGAACTCTAAACCTCAGCTGTGCATGGCATGTACCTAACCCTAACCCTAACCCTAACCCTAAACTTAACCCTAACCCTAACACTAACGCTAACTCTAAACTTAATCCTAACCCTAACCCTAACCCTAACCCTGACCCTAAGAAACCTAACCCAAAACGGAACTCTAAACCTCACCTGTGCATGGCATGTACCTAACCCTAACCCTAACCCTAACCCTAACCCTAACCCTAACCCTAACCCTAACCCTAACCCTAGCCCTAACCCTAACCCTAACCCTGACCCTAAGAGGCCTAACCCAAAACGGAACTCTAAACCTCAGCTGTGCATGGCATGCAGTTAACACTAACCCTAACCCAAACCCTAACCCTAACCCTAACCGTAACCATAACCCTAATCCTAATCCTAAACCTAACCCTAATCCTGACCCTAAGAGTCCTAATCCTACACGGAACTCTAAACCTCAGCTGTGCATGGCAGGTACATAACCCTAACCCTAACCCTAACCCTAACTTTAATCCTAAACCTAACCCTAATCCTGACCCTAAGGATCCTAACCCTTGACGGAACTCTAAACCTCAGCTGTGCATGGCATGTACGTAATCCTAACCCTAACCCTAACCCTAACCCTAACCCTGACCCTAAGAGGCCGAACCCAAAACGGAACTCTAAACCTCAGCTGTGCATGGCATGTACCTAACCCTAACCCTAACCCTAACCCTAACCCTAACCCTAACCCTAACCCTAACCCTAACCCTTACCCTAACCCTAACCCTAACCCTAACCCTAACCCTAACGCTAACCCGAACCCTAACCCTAACCCTAATCCTGACCCTAAGAGGCCTAACCCTAAACGCAACTCTAAACCTCAGCTGTGCATGGCATGTACCTAACCCTAACCCTAACCCTAAGCCTAACCCTAACCCTAACCCTAACCCTAACCCTAACCCTAACCCTAACGATAACCCTAACCTTAACCCTAACCCTAAGAGGCCAAACCCTAAACACAACTCTAAACCTCAGCTGTGCATGGCATGCAGTTAACACTAACCCTAACCCTAACCCTAACCTTAACCCTAACCCTAACCCTAACCCTAACCCTGACCCTAAGAAACCTAACCCAAAACGGAACTCTAAACCTCACCTGTGCATGGCATGTACGTAACCCTAACCCTAACCCTAAACCTTACCCTAACCCTAACCCTAAACCTAACCCTAACCCTAGCCCTAACCCTAACCCTAACCCTGACCCTAAGAGGCCTAACCCAAAACGGAACTCTAAACCTCAGCTGTGCATGGCATGCAGTTAACACTAACCCTAACCCTAACCCTAACCCTAACCCTAACGCTAACCCGAACCCTAACCCTAACCCTAAGTGACCTAACCGAAAACGGAACTCTAAACCTCAGCTGTGCATGGCATGTACGTAACCCTAGCCCTAACCCTAACCCTAACCCTGACCCTAAGAGGCCGAACCCAAAACAGAACTCTAAACCTCAGCTGTGCATGGCATGCACTTAACCCTAACCCTAACCCTAACCCTAACCCTAACCCTGAACCTGACCCTGAGAGGCCTAACCCAAAACGGAACTCTAAACCTTCAGCTGTGCATGGCATGTACCTACCCCTAACCCTAACCCTAACCCTAACCCTAACCCTAACCCTAACCCTAACCCTAACCCTAACCCTAACCCTAACCCTAAGCCTAACCCTTACCCTAATAGGATTAACCCTAGACAGAACTCTAAACCTCAGCTGTGCATGGCATGTACCTAACCGTAACCCTAAGAACCCTAACACTAACCCTAACCCTAACACTAAGCCTAAGCCTAACACTGACCCTAAGAGGCCTAACCCTAAACGCAACTCTAAAACTCAGCTGTGCATGTCATGTACATAAGCCTAACCCTAACCCTAACCCTAACCCTAACCCTAACCCGGACCCTAACCCGGACCCTAATAGACCTAACCCTAAACGGAACTCTAAACCTCAGCTGTGCATGGCATGGACCTAACCGTAACCCTAACAACCCTAACCCTAACCCTAACCCTAAGCCTAAGCCTAACACTGACCCTAAGAGGCCTAACCCTAAACGCAACTCTAAAACTCAGCTGTGCATGTCATGTACATAAGCCTAACCCTAACCCTAACCCTAACCCTAACCCTAACCCTAACCCTAACCCTAACCCTGACCCTGAGAGGCCTAACCCAAAACGGAACTCTAAAGCTTCAGCTGTGCATGGCATGTACCTAATCCTAAACGTAACCCTAACCCTTACCCTAACCCTAACCCTAACCCTAACCCTGAATCTAAGAGACCTACACCCTAAACGGAACTCTAAACCTCAGCTGTGCATGGCATGTACCTAACCCTAACCCTAACCCTAACCCTAAACTTAACCCTAACCCTAACACTAACGCTAACTCTAAACTTAATCCTAACCCTAACCCTAACCCTAACCCTGACCCTAAGAAACCTAACCCAAAACGGAACTCTAAACCTCACCTGTGCATGGCATGTACCTAACCCTAACCCTAACCCTAACCCTAACCCTAACCCTAACCCTAACCCTAACCCTAGCCCTAACCCTAACCCTAACCCTGACCCTAAGAGGCCTAACCCAAAACGGAACTCTAAACCTCAGCTGTGCATGGCATGCAGTTAACACTAACCCTAACCCAAACCCTAACCCTAACCCTAACCGTAACCATAACCCTAATCCTAATCCTAAACCTAACCCTAATCCTGACCCTAAGAGTCCTAATCCTACACGGAACTCTAAACCTCAGCTGTGCATGGCAGGTACATAACCCTAACCCTAACCCTAACCCTAACTTTAATCCTAAACCTAACCCTAATCCTGACCCTAAGGATCCTAACCCTTGACGGAACTCTAAACCTCAGCTGTGCATGGCATGTACGTAATCCTAACCCTAACCCTGACCCTAACCCTAACCCTGACCCTAAGAGGCCGAACCCAAAACGGAACTCTAAACCTCAGCTGTGCATGGCATGTACCTAACCCTAACCCTAACCCTAACCCTAACCCTAACCCTAACCCTAACCCTAACCCTAACCCTTACCCTAACCCTAACCCTAACCCTAACCCTAACCCTAACGCTAACCCGAACCCTAACCCTAACCCTAATCCTGACCCTAAGAGGCCTAACCCTAAACGCAACTCTAAACCTCAGCTGTGCATGGCATGTACCTAACCCTAACCCTAACCCTAAGCCTAACCCTAACCCTAACCCTAACCCTGACCCTAAGAGGCCTAACCCAAAACGGAACTCTAAACCTCAGCTGTGCATGGCATGCAGTTAACACTAACCCTAACCCTAACCCTAACCCTAACCCTAACCCTAACCTTAACCCTAACCCTAACCCTAAGTGACCTAACCCAAAACGGAACTCTAAACCTCAGCTGTGCATGGCATGCACTTAACCCTAACCCTAACCCTAACCCTAACCCTAACCCTAACCCTAACCCTAATCCTAACCCTAACCCTAACCCTAACCCTAACCCTAAGAGGCCTAACCCTAAACGCAACTCTAAACCTCAGCTGTGCATGGCATGCACTTAACCGTAACCGTAACCCTAACCCTAACCCTAACCCTAACCCTAACCCTAACCCTAACCCTAACCCTAACCCTAACCCTGACCCGAAGAGGCCTAACCCAAAACGGAACTCTAAACCTCAGCTGTGCATGGCATGCACTTAACTCTAACCCTAACCCTAACCCTAACCCTAACCCTAACCCTAACCCTAACCCTAACCCTGACCCTAAGAGGCCTAACCCAAAACGGAACTCTAAACCTCAGCTGTGCACGGCATGCACTTAACCCTAACCCTAACCCTAACCCTAACCCTAACCATAACCCTAACCCTAACCCTAACCCTAACCCTAACCCTAACCGTAATCCTAACCCTAACCCTAACCCTAACCTTAACCCTAACCCTAAGAGGCCTAACCCTAAACGCAACTCTAAACCTCAGCTGTGCATGGCATGTAGGTAACCCTAACCCTAACCCTAACCCTAACCTTAACCCTAAAGCTAACCCTAACCCTAACCCTGACCCTAAGAGGCCGAACCCAAAACGGAACTCTAAACCTCAGCTGTGCATGGCATGCACTTAACCCTAACCCTAACCCTAACCCTAACCCTAACCCTAACCCTAACCCTAACCCTAACCCTGACCCTAAGAGGCCTAACCCAAAACGGAACTTTAAACCTCAGCTGTGCATGGCATGCACTTAACCCTAACCCTAACCCTAACCCTAACCCTAAAGCTAACCCTAACCTTAACCCTAACCCTAAGAGGCCAAACCCTAAACACAACTCTAAACCTCAGCTGTGCATGGCATGTAGGTAACCCTAACACTAACCCTAACCCTAACCTTAACCCTAACCCTAACCCTAACCCTAACCCTGACCCTAAGAAAACTAACCCAAAACGGAGCTCTAAACCTCAGCTGTGCATGGCATGTACGTAACCCTAACCCTAAGCCTAACCCTAACCCTAACCCTAACCCTAACCCTAACCCTAACCCTAGCCCTAACCCTAACCCTAACCCTGACCCTAAGAGGCCTAACCCAAAACGGAACTCTAAACCTCAGCTGTGCATGGCATGCAGTTAACACTAACCCTAACCCTAACCCTAACCCTAACCCTAACGCTAACCCGAATCCTAACCCTAACCCTAAGTGACCTAACCGAAAACGGAACTCTAAACCTCAGCTGTGCATGGCATGTACGTAACCCTAGCCCTAACCCTAACCCTAACCCTGACCCTAAGAGGCCGAACCCAAAACAGAACTCTAAACCTCAGCTGTGCATGGCATGCACTTAATCCTAACCCTAACCCTAACCCTAACCCTAACCCTAATCCTAACCCTAACCCTAACCCTAACCCTAACCCTAAGAGGCCTAACCCTAAACGCAACTCTAAACCTCAGCTGTGCATGGCATGCACTTAACCCTAACCCTAACCCTAACCCTAACCCTAACCCTAACCCTAACCCTAACCCTAACCCTAACCCTAAACTTAACCCTAACCCTAAGAGACCTAACCCAAAACGGAACTCTAAACCTCAGCTGTGCATGGTATGTACGTAACCCTAACCCAAACCCTAAACCTAACCCTAACCGTAACCATAACCCTAATCCTAATCCTAAACCTAACCCTAATCCTGACCCTAAGAGTCCTAATCCTACACGGAACTCTAAACCTCAGCTGTGCATGGCAGGTACATAACCCTAACCCTAACCCTAACCCTAAACCTAACCCTAATCCTGACCCTAAGGATCCTAACCCTTGACGGAACTCTAAACCTCAGCTGTGCATGGCATGTACGTAACCCTAACCCTAACCCTAACCCTAAACTTAACCCTAACCCTAAGAGACCTAACCCAAAACGGAACTCTAAACCTCAGCTGTGCATGGTATGTACGTAACCCTAACCCAAACCCTAAACCTAACCCTAACCGTAACCATAACCCTAATCCTAATCCTAAACCTAACCCTAATACTGACCCTAAGAGTCCTAATCCTACACGAAACTCTAAACCTCAGCTGTGCATGGAAGGTACATAACCCTAACCCTAACCCTAACCCTAAACCTAACCCTAATCCTGACCCTAAGGATCCTAACCCTTGACGGAACTCTAAACCTCAGCTGTGCATGGCATGTACGTAACCCTAACCCTAACACTAACCCTAACCCTAACCCTGACCCTAAGAGGTCGAACCCAAAACGGAACTCTAAACCTCAGCTGTGCATGGCATGTACCTAACCCTAACCCTAACCCTAACCCTAACCCTAACCCTAACCCTAACCCTAACCCTAACCCTAACCTTAAGAGGCCTAACCCTAAACGCAACTCTAAACCTCAGCTGTGCATGGCATGTACGTAACCCTAACCCTAACCCTAACCCTAACCCTAACCCTAACCCTTACCCTAACCCTAACCCTAACCCTAACCCTAACCCTAACGCTAACCCGAACCCTAACCCTAACCCTAATCCTGACCCTAAGAGGCCTAACCCTAAACGCAACTCTAAACCTCAGCTGTGCATGGCATGTACCAAACCCTAACCCTAACCCTCAGCCTAACCCTAACCCTAACCCTAACCCTGACCCTAAGAGGCCTAACCAAAAACGGAACTCTAAACCTCAGCTGTGCATGGCATGCAGTTAACACTAACCCTAACCCTAACCCTAACCCTAACCCTAACCCTAACCTTAACCCTAACCCTAACCCTAAGTGACCTAACACAAAACGGAACTCTAAACCTCAGCTGTGCATGGCATGCACTTAACCCTAACCCTAACCCTAACCCTAACCCTAACCCTAACCCTAACCCTAATCCTAACCCTAACCCTAACCCTAACCCTAACCCTAAGAGGCCTAACCCTAAACACAACTCTAAACCTCAGCTGTGCATGGCATGCACTTAACCGTAACCGTAACCCTAACCGTAACCCTAACCCTAACCCTAACCCTAACCCTAACCCTAACCCTAACCCTAACCCTAACCCTGACCCTAAGAGGCCTAACCCAAAACGGAACTCTAAACCTCAGCTGTGCATGGCATGCACTTAAACCTAACCCTAACCCTAACCCTAACCCTAACCCTAACCCTAACCCTAACCCTAACCCTGACCCTAAGAGGCCTAACCCAAAACGGAACTCTAAACCTCAGCTGTGCATGGCATGCACTTAACCCTAACCCTAACCCTAACCCTAACCCTAACCATAACCCTAACCCTAACCGTAACCGTAACCGTAACCCTAAACCTAACCCTAACCCTAACCCTAACCCTAACCCTAACCCTAACCCTAACCTTAACCCTAACCCTAAGAGGCCAAAACCTAAACACAACTCTAAACCTCAGCTGTGCATGGCATGTAGGTAACCCTAACACTAACCCTAACCCTAACCTTAACCCTAACCCTAACCCTAACCCTAACCCTGTCCCTAAGAGGCCTAACCCAAAACGGAACTCTAAACCTCAGCTGTGCATGGCATGCACTTAACCCTAACCCTAACCCTAACCCTAACCCTAACCCTAACCCTAACCCTAACCCTAACCCTAACCCTAACCCTAACCCTAACCCTAACCCTAACCCTGACCCTAAGAGGCCTAACCCAAAACGGAACTTTAAACCTCAGCTGTGCATGGCATGTACGTAACCCTAACCCTAACCCTAACCCTAACCCTAACCCTGACCCTAAGAGGCCGAAACCAAAACGGAACTCTAAACCTCAGCTGTGCATGGCATGTACCTAACCCTAACCCTAACCCTAACCCTAACCCTAACCCTAACCCTAACCCTAACCCTAACCCTGACCCTAAGAGGCCTAACCCTAGACGGAACTCTAAACCTCAGCTGTGCATGGCATGCACTTAACCCTAACCCTAACCCTAACCCTAACCCTAACCCTAACCCTAACCTTAACCCTAACCCTAACCCTAAGAGGCCTAACCCTAAACGCAACTCTAAACCTCAGCTGTGCATGGCATGTACGCAACCGTAACCCTAACCCTAACCCTAACCCTAACCCTAACCCTGACCCTAAGAGGCCTAACCCAAAACGGAACTCTAAACCTCAGCTGTGCATGGCATGCACTTAACCGTAACCGTAACCCTAACCCTAACCCTAACCCTAACCCTAACCCTTACCCTAACCCTAACCCTAACCCTAACCCTAACCCTAACGCTAACCCGAACCCTAACCCTAACCCTAATCCTGACCCTAAGAGGCCTAACCCTAAACGCAACTCTAAACCTCAGCTGTGCATGGCATGTACCTAACCCTAACCCTAACCCTCAGCCTAACCCTAACCCTAACCCTAACCCTGACCCTAAGAGGCCTAACCCAAAACGGAACTCTAAACCTCAGCTGTGCATGGCATGCAGTTAACACTAACCCTAACCCTAACCCTAACCCTAACCCTAACCCTAACCTTAACCCTAACCCTAACCCTAAGTGACCTAACACAAAACGGAACTCTAAACCTCAGCTGTGCATGGCATGCACTTAACCCTAACCCTAACCCTAACCCTAACCCTAACCCTAACCCTAACCCTAACCCTAATCCTAACCCTAACCCTAACCCTAACCCTAACCCTAAGAGGCCTAACCCTAAACACAACTCTAAACCTCAGCTGTGCATGGCATGCACTTAACCGTAACCGTAACCCTAACCCTAACCCTAACCGTAACCCTAACCCTAACCCTAACCCTAACCCTAACCCTAACCCTGACCCTAAGAGGCCTAACCCAAAACGGAACTCTAAACCTCAGCTGTGCATGGCATGCACTTAAACCTAACCCTAACCCTAACCCTAACCCTAACCCTAACCCTAACCCTGACCCTAAGAGGCCTAACCCAAAACGGAACTCTAAACCTCAGCTGTGCATGGCATGCACTTAACCCTAACCCTAACCCTAACCCTAACCCTAACCATAACCCTAACCCTAACCGTAACCGTAACCGTAACCCTAACCCTAACCCTAACCCTAACCCTAACCCTAACCCTAACCCTAACCCTAACCTTAACCCTAACCCTAAGAGGCCAAAACCTAAACACAACTCTAAACCTCAGCTGTGCATGGCATGTAGGTAACCCTAACACTAACCCTAACCCTAACCTTAACCCTAACCCTAACCCTAACCCTAACCCTGTCCCTAAGAGGCCTAACCCAAAACGGAACTCTAAACCTCAGCTGTGCATGGCATGCACTTAACCCTAACCCTAACCCTAACCCTAACCCTAACCCTAACCCTAACCCTAACCCTAACCCTAACCCTAACCCTAACCCTGACCCTAAGAGGCCTAACCCAAAACGGAACTTTAAACCTCAGCTGTGCATGGCATGTACGTAACCCTAACCCTAACCCTAACCCTAACCCTAACCCTGACCCTAAGAGGCCGAAACCAAAACGGAACTCTAAACCTCAGCTGTGCATGGCATGTACCTAACCCTAACCCTAACCCTAACCCTAACCCTAACCCTAACCCTAACCCTAACCCTAACCCTGACCCTAAGAGACCTAACCCTAGACGGAACTCTAAACCTCAGCTGTGCATGGCATGCACTTAACCCTAACCCTAACCCTAACCCTAACCCTAACCCTAACCCTAACCTTAACCCTAACCCTAACCCTAAGAGGCCTAACCCTAAACGCAACTCTAAACCTCAGCTGTGCATGGCATGTACGTAACCGTAACCCTAACCCTAACCCTAACCCTAACCCTAACCCTGACCCTAAGAGGCCTAACCCAAAACGGAACTCTAAACCTCAGCTGTGCATGGCATGCACTTAACCGTAACCGTAACCCTAACCCTAACCCTAACCCTAAACTTAACCCTAACCCTAAGAGACCTAACCCTAAACGGAACTCTAAACCTCAGCTGTGCATGGCAGGTACATAACCCTAACCCTAACCCTAACCCTAACCCTAACCCTAACCCTAACCCTAATCCTGACCCTAAGAGTCCTAACCCTAGACGGAACTCTAAACCTTAGCTGTGCATGGCATGTACCTAACCCTAACCCTAACCCTAACCCTAACCCTAACCCTAACCCTGACCCTAAGAGGCCTAACCCAAAACGGAACTCTAAACCTCAGCTGTGCATGGCATGCACTTAAACCTAACCCTAACCCTAACCCTAACCCTAACCCTAACCCTAACCCTGACCCTAAGAGGCCTAACCCAAAACGGAACTCTAAACCTCAGCTGTGCATGGCATGCACTTAACCCTAACCCTAACCCTAACCCTAACCCTAACCATAACCCTAACCCTAACCGTAACCGTAACCGTAACCCTAACCCTAACCCTAACCCTAACCCTAACCCTAACCCTAACCCTAACCCTAACCTTAACCCTAACCCTAAGAGGCCAAAACCTAAACACAACTCTAAACCTCAGCTGTGCATGGCATGTAGGTAACCCTAACACTAACCCTAACCCTAACCTTAACCCTAACCCTAACCCTAACCCTAACCCTGTCCCTAAGAGGCCTAACCCAAAACGGAACTCTAAACCTCAGCTGTGCATGGCATGCACTTAACCCTAACCCTAACCCTAACCCTAACCCTAACCCTAACCCTAACCCTAACCCTAACCCTAACCCTAACCCTAACCCTGACCCTAAGAGGCCTAACCCAAAACGGAACTTTAAACCTCAGCTGTGCATGGCATGTACGTAACCCTAACCCTAACCCTAACCCTAACCCTAACCCTGACCCTAAGAGGCCGAAACCAAAACGGAACTCTAAACCTCAGCTGTGCATGGCATGTACCTAACCCTAACCCTAACCCTAACCCTAACCCTAACCCTAACCCTAACCCTAACCCTAACCCTGACCCTAAGAGACCTAACCCTAGACGGAACTCTAAACCTCAGCTGTGCATGGCATGCACTTAACCCTAACCCTAACCCTAACCCTAACCCTAACCCTAACCCTAACCTTAACCCTAACCCTAACCCTAAGAGGCCTAACCCTAAACGCAACTCTAAACCTCAGCTGTGCATGGCATGTACGTAACCGTAACCCTAACCCTAACCCTAACCCTAACCCTAACCCTGACCCTAAGAGGCCTAACCCAAAACGGAACTCTAAACCTCAGCTGTGCATGGCATGCACTTAACCGTAACCGTAACCCTAACCCTAACCCTAACCCTAAACTTAACCCTAACCCTAAGAGACCTAACCCTAAACGGAACTCTAAACCTCAGCTGTGCATGGCAGGTACATAACCCTAACCCTAACCCTAACCCTAACCCTAACCCTAACCCTAACCCTAATCCTGACCCTAAGAGTCCTAACCCTAGACGGAACTCTAAACCTTAGCTGTGCATGGCATGTACCTAACCCTAACCCTAACCCTAACCCTAACCCTAACCCTAACCCTAACCCTAACCCTAACGCTAACCCGAACCCTAACCCTAACCCTAATCCTGACCCTAAGAGGCCTAACCCTAAACGCAACTCTAAACCTCAGCTGTGCATGGCATGTAGTTAACCCTAACCCTAACCCTAACCCTAACCTTAACCCTAACCCTAACCCTAACCCTAACCCTAACCCTAACCCTGAACCTGACCCTGAGAGGCCTAACCCAAAACGGAACTCTAAACCTTCAGCTGTGCATGGCATGTACCTACCCCTAACCCTAACCCTAACCCTAACCCTAACCCTAACCCTAACCCTAACCCTAACCCTAACCCTAACCCTAACCCTAAGCCTAACCCTTACCCTAATAGGATTAACCCTAGACAGAACTCTAAACCTCAGCTGTGCATGGCATGTACCTAACCGTAACCCTAAGAACCCTAACACTAACCCTAACCCTAACACTAAGCCTAAGCCTAACACTGACCCTAAGAGGCCTAACCCTAAACGCAACTCTAAAACTCAGCTGTGCATGTCATGTACATAAGCCTAACCCGAACCCTAACCCTAACCCTAACCCTAACCCGGACCCTAACCCGGACCCTAATAGACCTAACCCTAAACGGAACTCTAAACCTCAGCTGTGCATGGCATGGACCTAACCGTAACCCTAACAACCCTAACCCTAACCCTAACCCTAAGCCTAAGCCTAACACTGACCCTAAGAGGCCTAACCCTAAACGCAACTCTAAAACTCAGCTGTGCATGTCATGTACATAAGCCTAACCCTAACCCTAACCCTAACCCTAACCCTAACCCTAACCCTAACCCTAACCCTGACCCTGAGAGGCCTAACCCAAAACGGAACTCTAAAGCTTCAGCTGTGCATGGCATGTACCTAATCCTAAACGTAACCCTAACCCTTACCCTAACCCTAACCCTAACCCTAACCCTGAATCTAAGAGACCTACACCCTAAACGGAACTCTAAACCTCAGCTGTGCATGGCATGTACCTACCCGTAACCCTAACCCTAACCCTAAACCTAAACGTAACCCTAACCCTAACCCTAACCCTAACCCTGACCCTGAGAGGCCTAACCGAGAACGGAACTCTAAACCTTCAGCTGTGCATGGCATGTACCTACCCCTACCCCTACCCCTAACCCTACCCCTAACCCTAACCCTAACTCTAACCCTAACCCTAACCCTAATCCTAAACCTAACCCTAATCCTGACCCTAAGAGGATTAACCCTAGACGGAACTCTAAATCTCACCTGTGCATGGCATGTACCTAACCCTAACCCTAAATCTAAGAGGCCTAACCCTAAACGAAACTCTAAACCTCAGCTGTGCATGTCATGTACTTAAGTCTAACCCTAACCCTAACCCTAACCCTAACCCTAATCCTAAACCTAACCCTGACCCTAAGAGGCCTAACCATAGACGGAACACTAAACCTCAGCTATGCATGGCATGTACCTAACCGTAACCCTAACAACCCTAACCCGAACCCTAACCCTAACCCTAACCCTAAGCCTAACCCTTACCCTAAGAGGCCTAAGCCTAGACAGAACTCTAAACCTCCGCTGTGCATGTCATGTACATAAGCCTAACCCTAAACCTAAGCCTAACCCTAAGCCTTACCCTGACCCTAAGAGCCCTAACCCTAGATGGAACTCTAAACCTCAGCTGTGCATGGCATGTACCTAACCCTAACCCTAAACCTAATCTTAAACCTAACCCTAACCCTAAACCTAACCCTAACCCTAACCCTAACCCTGGCCCTAAGAGACCTAACCGTAAACGGAACTCTAAACCTCAGCTGTGCATGGCATGTACCTAACCCTAACCCTAACCCTAACCCTAAACTTAACCCTAACCCTAACACTAACGCTAACTCTAAACTTAATCCTAACCCTAACCCTAACCCTAACCCTGACCCTAAGAAACCTAACCCAAAACGGAACTCTAAACCTCACCTGTGCATGGCATGTACCTAACCCTAACCCTAACCCTAACCCTAACCCTAACCCTAACCCTAACCCTAACCCTAACCCTAGCCCTAACCCTAACCCTAACCCTGACCCTAAGAGGCCTAACCCAAAACGGAACTCTAAACCTCAGCTGTGCATGGCATGCAGTTAACACTAACCCTAACCCAAACCCTAACCCTAACCCTAACCGTAACCATAACCCTAATCCTAATCCTAAACCTAACCCTAATCCTGACCCTAAGAGTCCTAATCCTACACGGAACTCTAAACCTCAGCTGTGCATGGCAGGTACATAACCCTAACCCTAACCCTAACCCTAACTTTAATCCTAAACCTAACCCTAATCCTGACCCTAAGGATCCTAACCCTTGACGGAACTCTAAACCTCAGCTGTGCATGGCATGTACGTAATCCTAACCCTAACCCTAACCCTAACCCTAACCCTGACCCTAAGAGGCCGAACCCAAAACGGAACTCTAAACCTCAGCTGTGCATGGCATGTACCTAACCCTAACCCTAACCCTAACCCTAACCCTAACCCTAACCCTAACCCTAACCCTAACCCTTACCCTAACCCTAACCCTAACCCTAACCCTAACCCTAACGCTAACCCGAACCCTAACCCTAACCCTAATCCTGACCCTAAGAGGCCTAACCCTAAACGCAACTCTAAACCTCAGCTGTGCATGGCATGTACCTAACCCTAACCCTAACCCTAAGCCTAACCCTAACCCTAACCCTAACCCTGACCCTAAGAGGCCTAACCCAAAACGGAACTCTAAACCTCAGCTGTGCATGGCATGCAGTTAACACTAACCCTAACCCTAACCCTAACCCTAACCCTAACCCTAACCTTAACCCTAACCCTAACCCTAAGTGACCTAACCCAAAACGGAACTCTAAACCTCAGCTGTGCATGGCATGCACTTAACCCTAACCCTAACCCTAACCCTAACCCTAACCCTAACCCTAACCCTAATCCTAACCCTAACCCTAACCCTAACCCTAACCCTAAGAGGCCTAACCCTAAACGCAACTCTAAACCTCAGCTGTGCATGGCATGCACTTAACCGTAACCGTAACCCTAACCCTAACCCTAACCCTAACCCTAACCCTAACCCTAACCCTAACCCTAACCCTAACCCTGACCCTAAGAGGCCTAACCCAAAACGGAACTCTAAACCTCAGCTGTGCATGGCATGCACTTAACTCTAACCCTAACCCTAACCCTAACCCTAACCCTAACCCTAACCCTAACCCTAACCCTGACCCTAAGAGGCCTAACCCAAAACGGAACTCTAAACCTCAGCTGTGCACGGCATGCACTTAACCCTAACCCTAACCCTAACCCTAACCCTAACCATAACCCTAACCCTAACCCTAACCCTAACCCTAACCCTAACCGTAATCCTAACCCTAACCCTAACCCTAACCTTAACCCTAACCCTAAGAGGCCTAACCCTAAACGCAACTCTAAACCTCAGCTGTGCATGGCATGTAGGTAACCCTAACCCTAACCCTAACCCTAACCTTAACCCTAAAGCTAACCCTAACCCTAACCCTGACCCTAAGAGGCCGAACCCAAAACGGAACTCTAAACCTCAGCTGTGCATGGCATGCACTTAACCCTAACCCTAACCCTAACCCTAACCCTAACCCTAACCCTAACCCTAACCCTAACCCTAACCCTGACCCTAAGAGGCCTAACCCAAAACGGAACTTTAAACCTCAGCTGTGCATGGCATGCACTTAACCCTAACCCTAACCCTAACCCTAACCCTAAAGCTAACCCTAACCTTAACCCTAACCCTAAGAGGCCAAACCCTAAACACAACTCTAAACCTCAGCTGTGCATGGCATGTAGGTAACCCTAACACTAACCCTAACCCTAACCTTAACCCTAACCCTAACCCTAACCCTAACCCTGACCCTAAGAAAACTAACCCAAAACGGAGCTCTAAACCTCAGCTGTGCATGGCATGTACGTAACCCTAACCCTAAGCCTAACCCTAACCCTAACCCTAACCCTAACCCTAACCCTAACCCTAGCCCTAACCCTAACCCTAACCCTGACCCTAAGAGGCCTAACCCAAAACGGAACTCTAAACCTCAGCTGTGCATGGCATGCAGTTAACACTAACCCTAACCCTAACCCTAACCCTAACCCTAACGCTAACCCGAATCCTAACCCTAACCCTAAGTGACCTAACCGAAAACGGAACTCTAAACCTCAGCTGTGCATGGCATGTACGTAACCCTAGCCCTAACCCTAACCCTAACCCTGACCCTAAGAGGCCGAACCCAAAACAGAACTCTAAACCTCAGCTGTGCATGGCATGCACTTAATCCTAACCCTAACCCTAACCCTAACCCTAACCCTAATCCTAACCCTAACCCTAACCCTAACCCTAACCCTAAGAGGCCTAACCCTAAACGCAACTCTAAACCTCAGCTGTGCATGGCATGCACTTAACCCTAACCCTAACCCTAACCCTAACCCTAACCCTAACCCTAACCCTAACCCTAACCCTAACCCTAAACTTAACCCTAACCCTAAGAGACCTAACCCAAAACGGAACTCTAAACCTCAGCTGTGCATGGTATGTACGTAACCCTAACCCAAACCCTAAACCTAACCCTAACCGTAACCATAACCCTAATCCTAATCCTAAACCTAACCCTAATCCTGACCCTAAGAGTCCTAATCCTACACGGAACTCTAAACCTCAGCTGTGCATGGCAGGTACATAACCCTAACCCTAACCCTAACCCTAAACCTAACCCTAATCCTGACCCTAAGGATCCTAACCCTTGACGGAACTCTAAACCTCAGCTGTGCATGGCATGTACGTAACCCTAACCCTAACCCTAACCCTAAACTTAACCCTAACCCTAAGAGACCTAACCCAAAACGGAACTCTAAACCTCAGCTGTGCATGGTATGTACGTAACCCTAACCCAAACCCTAAACCTAACCCTAACCGTAACCATAACCCTAATCCTAATCCTAAACCTAACCCTAATACTGACCCTAAGAGTCCTAATCCTACACGAAACTCTAAACCTCAGCTGTGCATGGAAGGTACATAACCCTAACCCTAACCCTAACCCTAAACCTAACCCTAATCCTGACCCTAAGGATCCTAACCCTTGACGGAACTCTAAACCTCAGCTGTGCATGGCATGTACGTAACCCTAACCCTAACACTAACCCTAACCCTAACCCTGACCCTAAGAGGTCGAACCCAAAACGGAACTCTAAACCTCAGCTGTGCATGGCATGTACCTAACCCTAACCCTAACCCTAACCCTAACCCTAACCCTAACCCTAACCCTAACCCTAACCCTAACCTTAAGAGGCCTAACCCTAAACGCAACTCTAAACCTCAGCTGTGCATGGCATGTACGTAACCCTAACCCTAACCCTAACCCTAACCCTAACCCTAACCCTTACCCTAACCCTAACCCTAACCCTAACCCTAACCCTAACGCTAACCCGAACCCTAACCCTAACCCTAATCCTGACCCTAAGAGGCCTAACCCTAAACGCAACTCTAAACCTCAGCTGTGCATGGCATGTACCAAACCCTAACCCTAACCCTCAGCCTAACCCTAACCCTAACCCTAACCCTGACCCTAAGAGGCCTAACCAAAAACGGAACTCTAAACCTCAGCTGTGCATGGCATGCAGTTAACACTAACCCTAACCCTAACCCTAACCCTAACCCTAACCCTAACCTTAACCCTAACCCTAACCCTAAGTGACCTAACACAAAACGGAACTCTAAACCTCAGCTGTGCATGGCATGCACTTAACCCTAACCCTAACCCTAACCCTAACCCTAACCCTAACCCTAACCCTAATCCTAACCCTAACCCTAACCCTAACCCTAACCCTAAGAGGCCTAACCCTAAACACAACTCTAAACCTCAGCTGTGCATGGCATGCACTTAACCGTAACCGTAACCCTAACCCTAACCCTAACCCTAACCCTAACCCTAACCCTAACCCTAACCCTAACCCTAACCCTGACCCTAAGAGGCCTAACCCAAAACGGAACTCTAAACCTCAGCTGTGCATGGCATGCACTTAAACCTAACCCTAACCCTAACCCTAACCCTAACCCTAACCCTAACCCTAACCCTAACCCTGACCCTAAGAGGCCTAACCCAAAACGGAACTCTAAACCTCAGCTGTGCATGGCATGCACTTAACCCTAACCCTAACCCTAACCCTAACCCTAACCATAACCCTAACCCTAACCGTAACCGTAACCGTAACCCTAAACCTAACCCTAACCCTAACCCTAACCCTAACCCTAACCCTAACCCTAACCTTAACCCTAACCCTAAGAGGCCAAAACCTAAACACAACTCTAAACCTCAGCTGTGCATGGCATGTAGGTAACCCTAACACTAACCCTAACCCTAACCTTAACCCTAACCCTAACCCTAACCCTAACCCTGTCCCTAAGAGGCCTAACCCAAAACGGAACTCTAAACCTCAGCTGTGCATGGCATGCACTTAACCCTAACCCTAACCCTAACCCTAACCCTAACCCTAACCCTAACCCTAACCCTAACCCTAACCCTAACCCTAACCCTAACCCTAACCCTAACCCTGACCCTAAGAGGCCTAACCCAAAACGGAACTTTAAACCTCAGCTGTGCATGGCATGTACGTAACCCTAACCCTAACCCTAACCCTAACCCTAACCCTGACCCTAAGAGGCCGAAACCAAAACGGAACTCTAAACCTCAGCTGTGCATGGCATGTACCTAACCCTAACCCTAACCCTAACCCTAACCCTAACCCTAACCCTAACCCTAACCCTAACCCTGACCCTAAGAGGCCTAACCCTAGACGGAACTCTAAACCTCAGCTGTGCATGGCATGCACTTAACCCTAACCCTAACCCTAACCCTAACCCTAACCCTAACCCTAACCTTAACCCTAACCCTAACCCTAAGAGGCCTAACCCTAAACGCAACTCTAAACCTCAGCTGTGCATGGCATGTACGCAACCGTAACCCTAACCCTAACCCTAACCCTAACCCTAACCCTGACCCTAAGAGGCCTAACCCAAAACGGAACTCTAAACCTCAGCTGTGCATGGCATGCACTTAACCGTAACCGTAACCCTAACCCTAACCCTAACCCTAACCCTAACCCTTACCCTAACCCTAACCCTAACCCTAACCCTAACCCTAACGCTAACCCGAACCCTAACCCTAACCCTAATCCTGACCCTAAGAGGCCTAACCCTAAACGCAACTCTAAACCTCAGCTGTGCATGGCATGTACCTAACCCTAACCCTAACCCTCAGCCTAACCCTAACCCTAACCCTAACCCTGACCCTAAGAGGCCTAACCCAAAACGGAACTCTAAACCTCAGCTGTGCATGGCATGCAGTTAACACTAACCCTAACCCTAACCCTAACCCTAACCCTAACCCTAACCTTAACCCTAACCCTAACCCTAAGTGACCTAACACAAAACGGAACTCTAAACCTCAGCTGTGCATGGCATGCACTTAACCCTAACCCTAACCCTAACCCTAACCCTAACCCTAACCCTAACCCTAACCCTAACCCTAATCCTAACCCTAACCCTAACCCTAACCCTAACCCTAAGAGGCCTAACCCTAAACACAACTCTAAACCTCAGCTGTGCATGGCATGCACTTAACCGTAACCGTAACCCTAACCCTAACCCTAACCGTAACCCTAACCCTAACCCTAACCCTAACCCTAACCCTAACCCTGACCCTAAGAGGCCTAACCCAAAACGGAACTCTAAACCTCAGCTGTGCATGGCATGCACTTAAACCTAACCCTAACCCTAACCCTAACCCTAACCCTAACCCTAACCCTGACCCTAAGAGGCCTAACCCAAAACGGAACTCTAAACCTCAGCTGTGCATGGCATGCACTTAACCCTAACCCTAACCCTAACCCTAACCCTAACCATAACCCTAACCCTAACCGTAA
>NW_026599604.1:992500-1002500 GCF_023634155.1 Falco peregrinus
ACCCTAAGAGGCCTAACCCTTAACGGAACTCTAAACCTCAGCTGTGCATGGTAGGTACATAACCCTAACCCTAACCCTAACCCTAACCCTAACCCTAAACCTAACCCTAATCCTGACCATAAGAGGCCTAACCCTTGACGGAACTCTAAACCTCAGCTGTGCATGGCAGGTACATAACCCTAACCCTAACCCTAACCCTAACCCTAACCCTAACCCTAACCCTAACCCTAACCCTAACCCTTACCCTAACCCTAACCCTAACCCTAACCCTAACGCTAACCCGAACCCTAACCCTAACCCTAATCCTGACCCTAAGAGGCCTAACCCTAAACGCAACTCTAAACCTCAGCTGTGCATGGCATGTACCTAACCCTAACCCTAACCCTAAACCTAACCCTAACCCTAACCCTAACCCTAACCCTGACCCTAAGAGGCATAACCCAAAACGGAACTCTAAACCTCAGCTGTGCATGGCATGCAGTTAACACTAACCCTAACCCTAACCCTAACCCTAACCCTAACCCTAACCTTAACCCTAACCCTAACCCTAAGTGACCTAACTCAAAACAGAACTCTAAACCTTCAGCTGTGCATGGCATGTACGTAACCCTAGCCCTAACCCTAACCCTAACCCTGACCCTAAGAGGCCGAATCCAAAACGGAACTCTAAACCTCAGCTGTGCACGGCATGTACCTAACCCTAACCCTAACCCTAACCCTAACCCTAACCCTAACCCTAACCCTAACCCTAACCCTAACCCTAACCCTAATCCTAAACCTAACCCTAATCCTGACCCTAACCCTAACCCTAACCCTAGACGGAACTCTAAACCTCAGCTGTGCATGGCAGGTACATAAACCTAACCCTAATCCTAACCCTAACCCTAACCCTAACCCTAACCCTAACCCTAACCCTAATCCTGACCCTAAGAGGCCTAACCCAAAACGGAACTCTAAACCTCGGCTGTGCATGGCATGTACATAACCCTAACCCTAACCCTAACCCTAACCCTAACCCTAACCCTAACCCTGACCCTAAGAGGCCTAACCCAAAACGCAACTCTAAACCTCAGCTGTGCATGGCATGCACTTAACCCTAACCCTAACCCTAACCCTAACCCTAACCCTAACCCTAATCCTAACCCTAACCCTAACCCTAACCCTAACCCTAAGAGGCCTAACCCTAAACGCAACTCTAAACCTCAGCTGTGCATGGCATGCACTTAACCGTAACCGTAACCCTAACCCTAACCCTAACCCTAACCCTAACCCTAACCCTGACCCTAAGAGGCCTAACCCAAAACGGAACTCTAAACCTCAGCTGTGCATGGCATGCACTTAACCCTAACCCTAACCCTAACCCTAACCCTAACCCTAACCCTAACCCTAACCCTAACCTTAACCCTAACCGTAAGAGGCCAAAACCTAAACACAACTCTAAACCTCAGCTGTGCATGGCATGTAGGTAACCCTAACACTAACCCTAACCCTAACCTTAACCCTAACGCTAACCCTAACCCTGTCCCTAAGAGGCCTAACCCAAAACGGAACTCTAAACCTCAGCTGTGCATGGCATGCACTTAACCCTAACCCTAACCCTAACCCTAACCCTAACCCTAACCCTAACCCTAACCCTAACCCTAACCCTAACCCTAACCCTAACCCTGACCCTAACCCTAACCCTGAATCTAAGAGACCTACACCCTAAACGGAACTCTAAACCTCAGCTGTGCATGGCATGTACCTACCCGTAACCCTAACCCTAACCCTAAACCTAAAGAAAACCCTAACCCTAACCCTAACCCTAACCCTGACCCTGAGAGGCGTAACCGAGAACGGAACTCTAAACCTTCAGCTGTGCATGGCATGTACCTACCCCTACCCCTACCCCTAACCCTACCCCTAACCCTAACCCTAACTCTAACCCTAACCCTAAACCTAATCCTAAACCTAACCCTAATCCTGACCCTAAGAGGATTAACCCTAGACGGAACTCTAAATCTCACCTGTGCATGGCATGTACCTAACCCTAACCCTAACCCTAACCCTAAATCTAAGAGGCCTAACCCTAAACGGAACTCTAAACCTCAGCTGTGCATGTCATGTACTTAAGTCTAACCCTAACCCTAACCCTAACCCTAACCCTAATCCTAAACCTAACCCTGACCCTAAGAGGCCTAACCATAGACGGAACACTAAACCTCAGCTATGCATGGCATGTACCTAACCGTAACCCTAACAACCCTAACCCGAACCCTAACCCTAACCCTAACCCTAAGCCTAACCCTTACCCTAAGAGGCCTAAGCCTAGACAGAACTCTAAACCTCCGCTGTGCATGTCATGTACATAAGCCTAACCCTAAACCTAAGCCTAACCCTAAGCCTTACCCTGACCCTAAGAGGCCTAACCCTAGATGGAACTCTAAACCTCAGCTGTGCATGGCATGTACCTAACCCTAACCCTAAACCTAATCTTAAACCTAACCCTAACCCTAACCCTAACACTAACCCTAACCCTAACCCTGACCCTAAGATGCCGAACCCAAAACGGAACTCTAAACCTCAGCTGTGCATGGCATGTACCTAACCCTAACCCCAACCCTAACCCTAACCCTAACCCTAACCCTAACCCTAACCCTAACCCTAACCCTAACCCTAACCTTAAGAGGCCTAACCCTAAACGCAACTCTAAACCTCAGCTGTGCATGGCATGTACGTAACCCTAACCCTAACCCTAACCCTAACCCTAACCCTAACCCTAACCCTAACCCTAACCCTAACGCTAACCCGAACCCTAACCCTAGCCCTAACCCTAACCCTAAGAGGCCTAACCCTAAACGCAACTCTAAACCTCAGCTGTGCATGGCATGTACCTAACCCTAACCCTAACCCTAAGCCTAACCCTAACCCTAACCCTGACCCTAAGAGGCCTAACCCAAAACGGAACTCTAAACCTCAGCTGTGCATGGCATGTACCTAACCCTAACCCTAACCCTAACCCTAACCCTAACCCTAAGTGACCTAACCCAAAACGGAACTTTAAACCTCAGCTGTGCATGGCATGTACGTAACCCTAGCCCAAACCCTAACCCTAACCCTGACCCTAAGAGGCCGAATCCAAAACGGAACTCTAAACCTCAGCTGTTCACGGCATGTACCTAACCCTAACCCTAACCCTAACCCTAACCCTAACCCTAACCCTAACCCTAATCCTAAACCTAACCCTAATCCTGACCCTAAGAGTCCTAACCCTAGACGGAACTCTAAACCTCAGCTGTGCATGGCAGGTACATAACCCTAACCCTAATCCTAACCCTAACCCTAACCCTAACCCTAACCCTAACCCTAACCCTAACCCTAATCCTGACCTTAAGAGGCCTAACCCAAAACGGAACTCTAAACCTCGGCTGTGCATGGCATGTACATAACCCTAACCCTAACCCTAACCCTAACCCTAACCCTAACCCTAACCCTGACCCTAAGAGGCCTAACCCTAAACGCAACTCTAAACCTCAGCTGTGCATGGCATGCACTTAACCCTAACCCTAACCCTAACCCTAACCCTAACCCTAACCCTAACCCTAACCCTAATCCTAACCCTAACCCTAACCCTAACCCTAACCCTAAGAGGCCTAACCCTAAACGCAACTCTAAACCTCAGCTGTGCATGGCATGCACTTAACCGTAACCGTAACCCTAACCGTAACCCTAACCCTAACCCTAACCCTAACCCTAACCCTAACCCTAACCCTAACCCTAACCCTAACCCTAACCCTAACCCTAACCCTAACCCTAACCCTAACCCTGACCCTAAGAGGCCTAACCCAAAACGGAACTCTAAACCTCAGCTGTGCATGGCATGCACTTAACCCTAACCCTAACCCTAACCCTAACCCTAACCCTAACCCTAACCCTAACCCTGACCCTAAGAGGCCTAACCCAAAACGGAACTCTAAACCTCAGCTGTGCATGGCATGCACTTAACCCTAACCCTAACCCTAACCCTAACCCTAACCATAACCCTAATCCTAACCCTAACCGTAGCCCTAACCGTAACCCTAAACCTAACCCTAACCCTAACCCTAACCCTAACCCTAACCCTAACCCTAACCCTAACCCTAACCCTAACCCTAACCTTAACCCTAACCCTAAGAGGCCAAAACCTAAACACAACTCTAAACCTCAGCTGTGCATGGCATGTAGGTAACCCTAACACTAACCCTAACTCTAACCTTAACCCTAATCCTAACCCTAACCCTAACCCTGTCCCTAAGAGGCCTAACCCAAAACGGAACTCTAAACCTCAGCTGTGCATGGCATGCACTTAACCCTAACCCTAACCCTAACCCTAACCCTAACCCTAACCCTAACCCTAACCCTGACCCTAAGAGGCCTAACCCAAAACGGAACTTTAAACCTCAGCTGTGCATGGCATGCACTTAACCCTAACCCTAACCCTAACCCTAACCCTAACCCTAACGCTAA
The DNA here is from genome assembly GCF_023634155.1 of Falco peregrinus. Classification (NCBI taxonomy): domain Eukaryota; kingdom Metazoa; phylum Chordata; class Aves; order Falconiformes; family Falconidae; genus Falco; species Falco peregrinus. Next base: position 996,986 of record NW_026599604.1, read on the forward strand.
CCCTAACCCTAAGAGGCCAAACCCTAAACACAACTCTAAACCTCAGCTGTGCATGGCATGTAGGTAACCCTAACACTAACCCTAACACTAACCTTAACCCTAACCCTAACCCTAACCCTAACCCTGACCCTAAGAAACCTAACCCAAAACGGAACTCTAAACCTCAGCTGTGCATGGCATGTACGTAACCCTAACCCTAACCCTAACCCTAATCCTAACCCTAACCCTAACCCTAACCCTAACCCTAATCCTGACCCTAAGAGGCCTAACCCTTGACGGAACTCTAAACCTCAGCTGTGCATGGCATGTACATAACCCTAACCCTAACCCTAACCCTAACCCTAACCCTAACCCTAACCCTAAGAGGCCTAACCCTAAACGCAACTCTAAACCTCAGCTGTGCATGGCATGTAGGTAACCGTAACCCTAACCCTAACCCTAACCCTAACCCTGACCCTAAGAGGCCTAACCCTAAACGCAACTCTAAACCTCAGCTGTGCATGGCATGCACTTAACCCTAACCCTAACCCTAACCCTAACCCTAACCCTAACCCTAACCCTAATCCTAACCCTAACCCTAACCCTAACCCTAACCCTAAGAGGCCTAACCCTAAACGCAACTCTAAACCTCAGCTGTGCATGGCATGCACTTAACCGTAACCGTAACCCTAACCGTAACCCTAACCCTAACCCTAACCCTAACCCTAACCCTAACCCTAACCCTAACCCTAACCCTAACCCTAACCCTAACCCTAACCCTAACCCTAACCCTAACCCTGACCCTAAGAGGCCTAACCCAAAACGGAACTCTAAACCTCAGCTGTGCATGGCATGCACTTAACCCTAACCCTAACCCTAACCCTAACCCTAACCCTAACCCTAACCCTAACCCTGACCCTAAGAGGCCTAACCCAAAACGGAACTCTAAACCTCAGCTGTGCATGGCATGCACTTAACCCTAACCCTAACCCTAACCCTAACCCTAACCATAACCCTAATCCTAACCCTAACCGTAGCCCTAACCGTAACCCTAAACCTAACCCTAACCCTAACCCTAACCCTAACCCTAACCCTAACCCTAACCCTAACCCTAACCCTAACCCTAACCTTAACCCTAACCCTAAGAGGCCAAAACCTAAACACAACTCTAAACCTCAGCTGTGCATGGCATGTAGGTAACCCTAACACTAACCCTAACTCTAACCTTAACCCTAATCCTAACCCTAACCCTAACCCTGTCCCTAAGAGGCCTAACCCAAAACGGAACTCTAAACCTCAGCTGTGCATGGCATGCACTTAACCCTAACCCTAACCCTAACCCTAACCCTAACCCTAACCCTAACCCTAACCCTGACCCTAAGAGGCCTAACCCAAAACGGAACTTTAAACCTCAGCTGTGCATGGCATGCACTTAACCCTAACCCTAACCCTAACCCTAACCCTAACCCTAACGCTAACCCTAACCCTAAGAGGCCAAACCCTAAACACAACTCTAAACCTCAGCTGTGCATGGCATGTAGGTAACCCTAACACTAACCCTAACACTAACCTTAACCCTAACCCTAACCCTAACCCTAACCCTGACCCTAAGAAACCTAACCCAAAACGGAACTCTAAACCTCAGCTGTGCATGGCATGTACGTAACCCTAACCCTAACCCTAACCCTAATCCTAACCCTAACCCTAACCCTAACCCTAACCCTAATCCTGACCCTAAGAGGCCTAACCCTTGACGGAACTCTAAACCTCAGCTGTGCATGGCATGTACATAACCCTAACCCTAACCCTAACCCTAACCCTAACCCTAACCCTAACCCTAAGAGGCCTAACCCTAAACGCAACTCTAAACCTCAGCTGTGCATGGCATGTAGGTAACCGTAACCCTAACCCTAACCCTAACCCTAACCCTGACCCTAAGAGGCCTAACCCAAAACGGAACTCTAAACCTCAGCTGTGCATGGCATGCACTTAACCCTAACCCTAACCCTAGCCCTAACCCTAACCCTAACCCTAACCCTAACCCTAAGAGACCTAACCCTAAACGGAACTCTAAACCTCAGCTGTGCATGGCATGTACGTACCCCTAACCCTAACCCTAACCCTAACCCTAACCATAACACTAACCCTAATCCTAAACCTAACCCTAATCCTGACCCTAAGAGTCCTAACCCTAGACGGAACTCTAAACCTCAGCTGTGCATGGCATGTACATAACCCTAACCCTAACCCTAACCCTAACCCTAACCCTAACCCTAACCCTAAGAGGCCTAACCCTAAACGCAACTCTAAACCTCAGCTGTGCATGGCATGTAGGTAACCGTAACCCTAACCCTAACCCTAACCCTAACCCTGACCCTAAGAGGCCTAACCCTAAACGCAACTCTAAACCTCAGCTGTGCATGGCATGCACTTAACCCTAACCCTAACCCTAACCCTAACCCTAACCCTAACCCTAACCCTAACCCTAATCCTAACCCTAACCCTAACCCTAACCCTAACCCTAAGAGGCCTAACCCTAAACGCAACTCTAAACCTCAGCTGTGCATGGCATGCACTTAACCGTAACCGTAACCCTAACCGTAACCCTAACCCTAACCCTAACCCTAACCCTAACCCTAACCCTAACCCTAACCCTAACCCTAACCCTAACCCTAACCCTAACCCTAACCCTAACCCTAACCCTGACCCTAAGAGGCCTAACCCAAAACGGAACTCTAAACCTCAGCTGTGCATGGCATGCACTTAACCCTAACCCTAACCCTAACCCTAACCCTAACCCTAACCCTAACCCTAACCCTGACCCTAAGAGGCCTAACCCAAAACGGAACTCTAAACCTCAGCTGTGCATGGCATGCACTTAACCCTAACCCTAACCCTAACCCTAACCCTAACCATAACCCTAATCCTAACCCTAACCGTAGCCCTAACCGTAACCCTAAACCTAACCCTAACCCTAACCCTAACCCTAACCCTAACCCTAACCCTAACCCTAACCCTAACCCTAACCCTAACCTTAACCCTAACCCTAAGAGGCCAAAACCTAAACACAACTCTAAACCTCAGCTGTGCATGGCATGTAGGTAACCCTAACACTAACCCTAACTCTAACCTTAACCCTAATCCTAACCCTAACCCTAACCCTGTCCCTAAGAGGCCTAACCCAAAACGGAACTCTAAACCTCAGCTGTGCATGGCATGCACTTAACCCTAACCCTAACCCTAACCCTAACCCTAACCCTAACCCTAACCCTAACCCTGACCCTAAGAGGCCTAACCCAAAACGGAACTTTAAACCTCAGCTGTGCATGGCATGCACTTAACCCTAACCCTAACCCTAACCCTAACCCTAACCCTAACGCTAACCCTAACCCTAAGAGGCCAAACCCTAAACACAACTCTAAACCTCAGCTGTGCATGGCATGTAGGTAACCCTAACACTAACCCTAACACTAACCTTAACCCTAACCCTAACCCTAACCCTAACCCTGACCCTAAGAAACCTAACCCAAAACGGAACTCTAAACCTCAGCTGTGCATGGCATGTACGTAACCCTAACCCTAACCCTAACCCTAATCCTAACCCTAACCCTAACCCTAACCCTAACCCTAATCCTGACCCTAAGAGGCCTAACCCTTGACGGAACTCTAAACCTCAGCTGTGCATGGCATGTACATAACCCTAACCCTAACCCTAACCCTAACCCTAACCCTAACCCTAACCCTAAGAGGCCTAACCCTAAACGCAACTCTAAACCTCAGCTGTGCATGGCATGTAGGTAACCGTAACCCTAACCCTAACCCTAACCCTAACCCTGACCCTAAGAGGCCTAACCCAAAACGGAACTCTAAACCTCAGCTGTGCATGGCATGCACTTAACCCTAACCCTAACCCTAGCCCTAACCCTAACCCTAACCCTAACCGTAATCCTAACCCTAACCCTAACCCTAACCTTAACCCTAACCCTAAGAGGCCTAACCCTAAACACAACTCTAAACCTCAGCTGTGCATGGCATGCACTTAACCGTAACCGTAACCCTAACCCTAACCCTAACCGTAACCCTAACCCTAACCCTAACCCTAACCCTAACCCTAACCCTGACCCTAAGAGGCCTAACCCAAAACGGAACTCTAAACCTCAGCTGTGCATGGCATGCACTTAAACCTAACCCTAACCCTAACCCTAACCCTAACCCTAACCCTAACCCTGACCCTAAGAGGCCTAACCCAAAACGGAACTCTAAACCTCAGCTGTGCATGGCATGCACTTAACCCTAACCCTAACCCTAACCCTAACCCTAACCCTAACCCTAACCCTAACCCTGACCCTAAGAGGCCTAACCCAAAACGGAACTCTAAACCTCAGCTGTGCATGGCATGCACTTAACCCTAACCCTAACCCTAACCCTAACCCTAACCATAACCCTAATCCTAACCCTAACCGTAGCCCTAACCGTAACCCTAAACCTAACCCTAACCCTAACCCTAACCCTAACCCTAACCCTAACCCTAACCCTAACCCTAACCCTAACCCTAACCTTAACCCTAACCCTAAGAGGCCAAAACCTAAACACAACTCTAAACCTCAGCTGTGCATGGCATGTAGGTAACCCTAACACTAACCCTAACTCTAACCTTAACCCTAATCCTAACCCTAACCCTAACCCTGTCCCTAAGAGGCCTAACCCAAAACGGAACTCTAAACCTCAGCTGTGCATGGCATGCACTTAACCCTAACCCTAACCCTAACCCTAACCCTAACCCTAACCCTAACCCTAACCCTGACCCTAAGAGGCCTAACCCAAAACGGAACTTTAAACCTCAGCTGTGCATGGCATGCACTTAACCCTAACCCTAACCCTAACCCTAACCCTAACCCTAACGCTAACCCTAACCCTAAGAGGCCAAACCCTAAACACAACTCTAAACCTCAGCTGTGCATGGCATGTAGGTAACCCTAACACTAACCCTAACACTAACCTTAACCCTAACCCTAACCCTAACCCTAACCCTGACCCTAAGAAACCTAACCCAAAACGGAACTCTAAACCTCAGCTGTGCATGGCATGTACGTAACCCTAACCCTAACCCTAACCCTAATCCTAACCCTAACCCTAACCCTAACCCTAACCCTAATCCTGACCCTAAGAGGCCTAACCCTTGACGGAACTCTAAACCTCAGCTGTGCATGGCATGTACATAACCCTAACCCTAACCCTAACCCTAACCCTAACCCTAACCCTAACCCTAAGAGGCCTAACCCTAAACGCAACTCTAAACCTCAGCTGTGCATGGCATGTAGGTAACCGTAACCCTAACCCTAACCCTAACCCTAACCCTGACCCTAAGAGGCCTAACCCAAAACGGAACTCTAAACCTCAGCTGTGCATGGCATGCACTTAACCCTAACCCTAACCCTAGCCCTAACCCTAACCCTAACCCTAACCCTAACCCTAAGAGACCTAACCCTAAACGGAACTCTAAACCTCAGCTGTGCATGGCATGTACGTACCCCTA
>NW_026599604.1:1015000-1017500 GCF_023634155.1 Falco peregrinus
AAACCTAACCCTAATCCTGACCCTAAGAGGCCTAACCCAAAACGGAACTCTAAACCTCAGCTGTGCATGGCATGTACCTGAACCTAACCCTAACCCTAAGCCTAACCCTAACCCTAACCCTAACCCTGACCCTAAGACGCCTAACCGAAAACGGAACTCTAAACGTCAGCTGTGCATGGCATGCAGTTAACACTAACCCTAACCCTAACCCTAACCCTAAACCTAACCCTAACCCTAAACTTAACCCTAACCCTAAGAGACCTAACCCTAAACGGAACTCTAAACCTCAGCGGTGCATGGCATGTACGTAACCCTAACCCTAACCCTAACCCTAAACCTAACCAGAACCCTAACCCTAATCCTAAACCTAACCCTAATCCTGACCCTAAGAGTCCTAACCCTAGACGGAACTCTAAACCTCAGCTGTGCATGGCAGGTACATAACCCTAACCCTAACCCTAACCCTAACACTAACCCTAACCCTAACCCTAAACCTGACCCTAAGAGAGCTAACCCTAAATGGAGCTCTAAACCTCAGCTGTGCATGGCATGTACGTAACCCTAACCCTAACCCTAACCCTAACCCTAACCCTAACCCTAACCCTAACCCTAACCCTAACCCTAACCCTGACCCTAAGAGGCCGAACCCAAAACGGAACTCTAAACCTCAGCTGTGCATGGCATGTACCTAACCCTATCCCTAACCCTAACCCTAACCCTAACCCTAACCCTAACCCTAACCCTAACCCTAACCCTAATCCTGACCCTAAGGGTCCTAACCCTTGACGGAACTCTAAACCTCAGCTGTGCATGGCATGTACATAACCCTAACCCTAACCCTAACCCTAACCCTAACCCTAACCCTAACCCTAAGAGGCCTAACCCTAAACGCAACTCTAAACCTCAGCTGTGCATGGCATGTACCTAACCCTAACCCTAACCCTAACCCTAACCCTAAACCTAACCCTAACCCTAATCCTAAACCTAACCCTAATCCTGACCCTAAGAGTCCAAACCCTAGACGGAACTCTAAAACTCAGCTGTGCATGGCAGGTACATAACCCTAACCCTAACCCTAACCCTAACCCTTACCCTAACCCTAAACCTAACCCTAATCCTGACCCTAAGAGGCCTAAGCCTTGACGGAACTCTAAACCTCAGCTGTGCATGGCATGTACATAACCCTAACCCTAACCCTAACCCTAACCCTAACCCTAACCCTAACCCTAACCCTAACCCTAACCCTAACCCTGACCCTAAGAGGCCTAACCCTTGACAGAACTCTAAACCTCAGCTGTGCATGGCATGCAGTTAACCCTAACCCTAACCCTAACCCTAACCCTAACCCTAACCCTAACCCTAACTCTGACCCTAAGAGGCCGAACCCAAAACGGAACTCTTAACCTCAGCTGTGCATGGCATGTACCTAACCCTATCCCTAACCCTAACCCTAACCCTAACCCTAACCCTAACCCTAACCCTAACCCTAACCCTAACGCTAACCCTAACCCTAACCCTAACCCTAACCCTAAGAGGCCTAACCCTAAACGCAACTCTAAACCTCAGTTGTGCATGGCATGTACGTAACCGTAACCCTAACCCTAACCCTAACCCTGACCCTAAGAGGCCTAACACAAAACGGAACTCTAAACCTCAGCTGTGCATGGCATGCACTTAACCCTAACCCTAACCCTAACCCTAACCCTAACCCTAACCTTAACCCTAACCCTAAGAGGCCTAACCCTTGACGGAACTCTAAACCTCAGCTGTGCATGGCAGGTACATAACCCTAACCCTAACCCTAACCCTAACCCTAACCCTGACCCTAAGAGGCCTAACCCAAAACGGAACTCTAAACCTCAGCTGTGCATGGCATGTACCTAACCCTAACCCTAACCCTAAGCCTAACCCTAACCCTAACCCTAACTCTGACCCTAAGAGGCCTAACCCAAAACGGAACTCTAAACGTCAGCTGTGCATGGCATGCAGTTAACACTAACCCTAACCCTAACCCTAACCCTAACGCTAACCCTAACCCTAACCCTAAACCTAACCTTAACCCTAACCCTAAGAGGCCTAACCCTAAACGGAACTCTAAACCTCAGCTGTGCATGGCATGTACCTAACCCTAACCCTAACCCTAACCCTAACCCTAACCCTAACCCTAAGAGACCTAACCCAAAACGGAACTCTAAACCTCAGCTGTGCATGGCATGCACTTAACCCTAACCCTAACCCTAACCCTAACCCTAACCCTTACCCTAACCCTAACCCTAACCCTAACCCTAACCGTAATCCTAACCCTAACCCTAACCCTAACCTTAACCCTAACCCTAAGAGGCCTAACCCTAAAGGCAACTCTAAACCTCAGCTGTGCATGGCATGTAGGTAACCCTAACCCTAACCCTAACCCTAACCTTAACCCTAAAGCTAACCCTAACCCTAACCCTGAGCCTAAGAGGCCGAACCCAAAACGGAACTCTAAACCTCAGCTGTGCAT
>NW_026599604.1:1027500-1050000 GCF_023634155.1 Falco peregrinus
TAACCCTAAGCCTAACCCTAACCCTAACCCTAACTCTGACCCTAAGAGGCCTAAGCCAAAACGGAACTCTAAACGTCAGCTGTGCATGGCATGCAGTTAACACTAACCCTAACCCTAACCCTAACCCTAACGCTAACCCTAACCCTAACCCTAAACCTAACCTTAACCCTAACCCTAAGAGGCCTAACCCTAAACGGAACTCTAAACCTCAGCTGTGCATGGCATGTACCTAACCCTAACCCTAACCCTAACCCTAACCCTAACCCCAACCCTAAAAGACCTAACCCTAAACGGAACTCTAAACCTACAGCTGTGCATGGCATGCACTTAACCCTAACCCTAACCCTAACCCTAACCCTAACCCTTACCCTAACCCTAACCCTAACCCTAACCCTAACCGTAATCCTAACCCTAACCCTAACCCTAACCTTAACCCTAACCCTAAGAGGCCTAACCCTAAAGGCAACTCTAAACCTCAGCTGTGCATGGCATGTAGGTAACCCTAACCCTAACCCTAACCCTAACCTTAACCCTAAAGCTAACCCTAACCCTAACCCTGAGCCTAAGAGGCCGAACCCAAAACGGAACTCTAAACCTCAGCTGTGCATGGCATGCACTTAACCCTAACCCTAACCCTAACCCTAACCCTAACCCTAACCCTAATCCTAACACTAACCCTGACCCCAAGAGGCCGAACCCAAAACGGAACTCTAAACCTCAGCTGTGCATGGCATGCACTTAACCCTAACCCTAACCCTAACCCTAACCCTAAACCTAACCCTAACCCTAACCCTAACCCTAACGCTAACCCTAAACCTAACTCTAATCCTGACCCTAAGAGGCCTAACCCAAAGCTTAACTCTAAACCTCAGCTGTGCATGGCATGCACGTAACCGTAACCGTAACCGTAACCGTAACCCTAACCCTAACCCTAACCCTAACCATAACCCTAACCCTAACCCTAACCCTAACCCTAACCCTAACCGTAATCCTAACCCTAACCCTAACCCTAACCTTAACCCTAACCCTAAGAGGCCTAACCCTAAACGCAACTCTAAACCTCAGCTGTGCATGGCAGGTACCTAACCCTAACCCTAACCCTAACCCTAACCTTAACCCTAACCCTAAGAGGCCAAACCCTAAACGCAACTCTAAACCTCAGCTGTGCATGGCATGTAGGTAACCCTAACACTAACCCTAACCCTAACCTTAACCCTAACCCTAACCCTAACCCTAACTCTAACCCTGACCCTAAGAGGCCTAACCCAAAACGGAACTCTAAACCTCAGCTGTGCATGGCATGCACTTAACCCTAAACCTAACCCTAACCCTAACCCTAACCGTAACCCTAACCCTAACCCTAACCCTAAGAGGCCTAACCCTAAACGCAACTCTAAACCTCAGCTGTGCATGGCATGCACGTAACCGTAACCGTAACCGTAACCGTAACCCTAACCCTAACCCTAACCCTAACCATAAACCTAACCCTAACCCTAACCCTAACCCTAACCATAACCCTAACCCTAACCCTAACCCTAACCCTAACCTTAACCCTAACCCTAAGAGGCCTAACCCTAAACGCAACTCTAAACCTCAGCTGTGCATGGCATGTACCTAACCCTAACCCTAACCCTAACCCTAACCTTAACCCTAACCCTAAGAGGCCAAACCTTAAACGCAACTCTAAACCTCAGCTGTGCATGGCATGTAGGTAACCCTAACACTAACCCTAACCCTAACCTTAACCCTAACCCTAACCCTAACCCTAACCCTAACCCTGACCCTAAGAGGCCTAACCCTTGACGGAACTCTAAACCTCAGCTGTGCATGGCATGTACATAACCTTAACCCTAACCCTAACCCTAACCCTAACCCTAACCCTAACCCTAACCCTAACCCTAACCCTAACCCTAACCCTAAGAGGCCTAACCCTAAACGCAACTCTAAACCTCAGCTGTGCATGGCATGTAGGTAACCGTAACCCTAACCCTAACCCTAAACCTAACCCTGACCCTAAGAGGCCTAACCCAAAACGGAACTCTAAACCTCAGCTGTGCATGGCATGCACTTAACCCTAACCCTAACCCTAACCCTAACCCTAACCCTAAACTTAACCCTAACCCTAAGAGGCCTAACCCTAAACGGAACTCTAAACCTCAGCTGTGCATGGCAGGTACATAACCCTAACCCTAACCCTAACCCTAACCCTAACCCTAACCCTAACCCTAACCCTAAACCTGACTCTAAGAGAGCTAAACCTAAATGGAGCTCTAAACCTCAGCTGTGCATGGCATGTACGTAACCCTAACCCTAACCCTAACCCTAATCCTAACCCTAACCCTGACCCTAAGAGGCCGAACCTAAAACGGAACTCTAAACCTCAGCTGTGCATGGCATGCAGTTAACACTAACCCTAACCCTAACCCTAACCCTAACCCTAACCCTAACCCTAACCCTAACCCTAACCCTAACCCGAACCCTAACCCTAACACTAACCCTAAACCTAACTCTAATCCTGACCCTAAGGGGCCTAACCCAAAGCTTAACTCTAAACCTCAGCTGTGCATGGCATGCACGTAACCGTAACCGTAACCGTAACCGTAACCCTAACCCTAACCCTAACCCTAACCCTAACCCTAACCGTAATCCTAACCCTAACCCTAACCCTAACCTTAACCCTAACCCTAAGAGGCCTAACCCTAAACGCAACTCTAAACCTCAGCTGTGCATGGCATGTAGGTAACCCTAACCCTAACCCTAACCTTAACCCTAAAGCTAACCCTAACCCTAACCCTGACCCTAAGAGGCCTAACCCAAAACGGAACTCTAAACCTCAGCTGTGCATGGCATGCACTTAACCCTAACCCTAACCTTAACCCTAACCCTAACCTTAATCCTAACCCTAACCCTAACCCTAACCCTAAGAGGCCTAACCCTAAACGCAACTCTAAACCTCAGCTGTGCATGGCATGCACGTAACCGTAACCGTAACCGTAACCGTAACCCTAACCCTAACCCTAACCCTAACCCTAACCGTAATCCTAACCCTAACCCTAACCCTAACCTTAACCCTAACCCTAAGAGGCCTAACCCTAAACGCAACTCTAAACCTCAGCTGTGCATGGCATGTACCTAACCCTAACCCTAACCCTAACCCTAACCTTAACCCTAACCCTAAGAGGCCAAACCCTAAACGCAACTCTAAACCTCAGCTGTGCATGGCATGTAGGTAACCCTAACACTAACCCTAACCCTAACCCTAACCCTGACCCTAAGAGGCCTAACCCAAAACGGAACTCTAAACCTCAGCTGTGCATGGCATGCACTTAACCCTAAACCTAACCCTAACCCTAACCCTAACCCTAACCCTAACCCTAACCCTAACCCTAAACCTAACCCTGACCCTAAGAGGCCTAACCCAAAACGGAACTCTAAACCTCAGCTGTGCATGGCAGGTACATAACCCTAACCCTAACCCTAACCCTAACCCTAACCCTGACCCTAAGAGACCTAACCCAAAACGGAACTCTAAACCTCAGCTGTGCATGGCATGCACTTAACCCTAACCCTAACCCTAACCCTAACCCTAACCCTAACCCTAACCCTAACCCTAACCCTAACCGTAATCCTAACCCTAACCCTAACCCTAACCTTAACCCTGACCCTAAGAGGCCTAACCCTAAACGCAACTCTAAACCTCAGCTGTGCATGGCATGTAGGTAACCCTAACCCTAACCCTAACCCTAACCTTAACCCTAAAGCTAACCCTAACCCTAACCCTGAGCCTAAGAGGCCGAACCCAAAACGGAACTCTAAACCTCAGCTGTGCATGGCATGCACTTAACTCTAACCCTAACCCTAACCCTAACCCTAACCCTAACCCTAATCCTAACACTAACCCTGACCCCAAGAGGCCGAACCCAAAACGGAACTCTAAACCTCAGCTGTGCATGGCATGCACTTAACCCTAACCCTAACCCTAACCCTAACCCTAACCCTAACCCTAACCCTAACCCTAACGGTAACCCTAAACCTAACTCTAATCCTGACCCTAAGAGGCCTAACCCAAAGCTTAACTCTAAACCTCAGCTGTGCATGGCATGCACGTAACCGTAACCGTAACCGTAACCGTAACCCTAACCCTAACCCTAACCCTAACCCTAACCCTAACCCTAACCGTAATCCTAACCCTAACCCTAACCCTAACCTTAACCCTAACCCTAAGAGGCCTAACCCTAAACGCAACTCTAAACCTCAGCTGTGCATGGCATGTAGGTAACCCTAACCCTAACCCTAACCCTAACCTTAACCCTAAAGCTAGCCCTAACCCTAACCCTGACCCTAAGAGGCCTAACCCAAAACGGAACTCTAAACCTCAGCTGTGCATGGCATGCACTTAACCCTAAACCTAACCCTAACCCTAACCCTAACCCTAACCTTAACCCTAACCCTAACCCTAAGAGGCCTAACCCTAAACGCAACTCTAAACCTCAGCTGTGCATGGCATGCACGTAACCGTAACCGTAACCGTAACCGTAACCGTAACCCTAACCCTAACCATAACCCTAACCCTAACCCTAACCCTAACCCTAACCCTAACCGTAATCCTAACCCTAACCCTAACCCTAACCTTAACCCTAACCCTAAGAGGCCTAACCCTAAACGCAACTCTAAACCTCAGCTGTGCATGGCATGTACCTAACCCTAACCCTAACCCTAACCCTAACCTTAACCCTAACCCTAAGAGGCTAAACCCTAAACGCAACTCTAAACCTCAGCTGTGCATGGCATGTAGGTAACCCTAACACTAACCCTAACCCTAACCTTAACCCTAACCCTAACCCTAACCCTAACCCTAACCCTGACCCTAAGAGGCCTAACCCAAAACGGAACTCTAAACCTCAGCTGTGCATGGCATGCACTTAACCCTAACCCTAACCCTAACCCTAACCCTAACCCTAACCCTAACCCTAACCATAACCCTGACCCTAAGAGGCCTAACCCTAGACGGAACTCTAAACCTCAGCTGTGCATGGCATGTACATAACCTTAACCCTAACCCTAAGCCTAACCCTAAGCCTAAGCCTAACCCTAACCCTAACCCTAACCCTAACCCTAACCCTAAGAGGCCTAACCCTAAACGCAACTCTAAACCTCAGCTGTGCATGGCATGTAGGTAACCGTAACCCTAACCCTAACCCTAACCCTAACCCTGACCCTAAGAGGCCTAACCCAAAACGGAACTCTAAACCTCAGCTGTGCATGGCATGCACTTAACCCTAACCCTAACCCTAACCCTAACCCTAACCCTAAACTTAACCCTAACCCTAAGAGACCTAACCCTAAACGGAACTCTAAACCTCAGCTGTGCATGGCATGTACGTAACCCTAACCCTAACCCTAACCCTAACCCTAACCATAACCCTAACCCTAATCCTAAACCTAACCCTAATCCTGACCCTAAGAGTCCTAACCCTAAACGCAACTCTAAACCTCAGCTGTGCATGGCATGTAGGTAACCCTAACCCTAACCCTAACCCTAACCTTAACCCTAAAGCTAGCCCTAACCCTAACCCTGACCCTAAGAGGCCTAACCCAAAACGGAACTCTAAACCTCAGCTGTGCATGGCATGCACTTAACCCTAAACCTAACCCTAACCCTAACCCTAACCCTAACCTTAACCCTAACCCTAACCCTAAGAGGCCTAACCCTAAACGCAACTCTAAACCTCAGCTGTGCATGGCATGCACGTAACCGTAACCGTAACCGTAACCGTAACCGTAACCCTAACCCTAACCATAACCCTAACCCTAACCCTAACCCTAACCCTAACCCTAACCGTAATCCTAACCCTAACCCTAACCCTAACCTTAACCCTAACCCTAAGAGGCCTAACCCTAAACGCAACTCTAAACCTCAGCTGTGCATGGCATGTACCTAACCCTAACCCTAACCCTAACCCTAACCTTAACCCTAACCCTAAGAGGCTAAACCCTAAACGCAACTCTAAACCTCAGCTGTGCATGGCATGTAGGTAACCCTAACACTAACCCTAACCCTAACCTTAACCCTAACCCTAACCCTAACCCTAACCCTAACCCTGACCCTAAGAGGCCTAACCCAAAACGGAACTCTAAACCTCAGCTGTGCATGGCATGCACTTAACCCTAACCCTAACCCTAACCCTAACCCTAACCCTAACCCTAACCCTAACCATAACCCTGACCCTAAGAGGCCTAACCCTAGACGGAACTCTAAACCTCAGCTGTGCATGGCATGTACATAACCTTAACCCTAACCCTAAGCCTAACCCTAAGCCTAAGCCTAACCCTAACCCTAACCCTAACCCTAACCCTAACCCTAAGAGGCCTAACCCTAAACGCAACTCTAAACCTCAGCTGTGCATGGCATGTAGGTAACCGTAACCCTAACCCTAACCCTAAACCTAACCCTGACCCTAAGAGGCCTAACCCAAAACGGAACTCTAAACCTCAGCTGTGCATGGCATGCACTTAACCCTAACCCTAACCCTAACCCTAACCCTAACCCTAAACTTAACCCTAACCCTAAGAGACCTAACCCTAAACGGAACTCTAAACCTCAGCTGTGCATGGCATGTACGTAACCCTAACCCTAACCCTAACCCTAACCCTAACCATAACCCTAACCCTAATCCTAAACCTAACCCTAATCCTGACCCTAAAAGTCCTAACCCTAAACGGAACTCTAAACCTCAGCTGTGCATGGCAGGTACATAACCCTAACCCTAACCCTAACCCTAACCCTAACCCTAACCCTAACCCTAACCCTAAACCTGACTCTAAGAGAGCTAAACCTAAATGGAGGTCTAAACCTCAGCTGTGCATGGCATGTACGTAACCCTAACCCTAACCCTAACCCTAATCCTAACCCTAACCCTGACCCTAAGAGGCCGAACCTAAAACGGAACTCTAAACCTCAGCTGTGCATGGCATGCACTTAACCCTAACCCTAACCCTAACCCTAACCCTAACCCTAACCCTAACCCTAACACTAACACTAACCCTAAACCTAACTCTAATCCTGACCCTAAGGGGCCTAACCCAAAGCTTAACTCTAAACCTCAGCTGTGCATGGCATGCACGTAACCGTAACCGTAACCGTAACCGTAACCCTAACCCTAACCCTAACCCTAACCCTAACCCTAACCGTAATCCTAACCCTAACCCTAACCCTAACCTTAACCCTAACCCTAAGAGGCCTAACCCTAAACGCAACTCTAAACCTCAGCTGTGCATGGCATGTACCTAACCCTAACCCTAACCCTAACCCTAACCCTAACCCTAACCCTAACCCTGACCCTAAGAGGCCTAACCCTTGACGGAACTCTAAACCTCAGCTGTGCATGGCATGTACATAACCTTAACCCTAACCCTAAGCCTAACCCTAACCCTAAAGCTAACCCTAACCCTAACCCTAACCCTAAGAGGCCTAACCCTAAACGCAACTCTAAACCTCAGCTGTGCATGGCATGTAGGTAACCGTAACCCTAACCCTAACCCTAAACCTAACCTGACCCTAAGAGGCCTAACCCAAAACGGAACTCTAAACCTCAGCTGTGCATGGCATGCACTTAACCCTAACCCTAACCCTAACCCTAACCCTAACCCTAACCCTAACCCTAAACTTAACCCTAACCCTAAGAGACCTAACCCTAAACGGAACTCTAAACCTCAGCTGTGCATGGCATGTACGTAACCCTAACCCTAACCCTAACCCTAACCCTAACCCTAACCATAACCCTAACCCTAATCCTAAACCTAACCCTAATCCTGACCCTAAGAGTCCTAACCCTAAACGGAACTCTAAACCTCAGCTGTGCATGGCAGGTAAATAACCCTAACCCTAACCCTAACCCTAACCCTAACCCTAACCCTAACCCTAACCCTAACCCTAAACCTGACTCTAAGAGAGCTAAACCTAAATGGAGCTCTAAACCTCAGCTGTGCATGGCATGTACGTAACCCTAACCCTAACCCTAACCCTAATCCTAACCCTAACCCTGACCCTAAGAGGCCGAACCTAAAACGGAACTCTAAACCTCAGCTGAGCATGGCATGTACCTAACCCTATCCCTAACCCTAACCCTAACCCTAACCCTAACCCTAACCCTAACCCTAACCCTAACCCTAACCCTAATCCTGACCCTAATCCTGACCCTAAGGGTCCTAACCCTTGACGGAACTCTAAACCTCAGCTGTGCATGGCATGTACATAACCCTAACCCTAACCCTAACCCTAACCCTAACCCTAACCCTAACCCTAAGAGGCCTAACCCTAAACGCAACTCTAAACCTCAGCTGTGCATGGCATGTACGTAACCCTAACCCTAACCCTAACCCTAACCCTAACCCTGACCCTAAGAGGCCGAAACCAAAATGGAACTCTAAACCTCAGCTGTGCATGGCATGTACCTAACCCTAACCCTAACCCTAACCCTAACCCTAACCCTAACCCTAACCCTAATCCTAAACCTAACCCTAATCCTGACCCTAAGAGTCCTAACCCTAGACGGAACGCTAAAACTCAGCTGTGCATGGCAGGTACATAACCCTAACCCTAACCCTAACCCTAACCCTAAACCTAAACCTAACCCTAATCCTGACCCTAAGAGGCCTAACCCTTGACGGAACTCTAAAACTCAGCTGGGCATGGCATGTACATAACCCTAACCCTAACCCTAACCCTAACCCTAACCCTAACCCTAACCCTAACCGTAACCCTGACCCTAAGAGGCCTAACCCTTGACGGAACTCTAAACCTCAGCTGTGCATGGCATGCAGTTAACCCTAACCCTAACCCTAACCCTAACCCTAACCCTAATCCTAACCTTAACCCTAACCCTAACCCTAACGCTAACCCTAAGAGGCCTAACCCTGAACGCAACTCTAAACCTCAGCTGTGCATGGCATGCACTTAACCGTAACCGTAACCGTAACCATAACCGTAACCGTAACCCTAACCCTAACCCTAACCCTAACCCTAACCGTAATCCTAACCCTAACCCTAACCCTAACCTTAACCCTAACCCTAAGAGGCCTAACACTAAACGGAACTCTAAACCTCAGCTGTGCATGGCATGTAGGTAACCCTAACCCTAACCCTAACCCTAACCTTAACCCTAACGCTAACCCTAACCCTAACCCTGACCCTAAAGAGGCCTAACCCAAAACGGAACTCTAAACCTCAGCTGTGCATGGCGTGCACGTAACCCTAACCCTAACCCTAACCCTAACCCTAACCCTTACCCTAACCCTAACCCTAACCCTAACCCTAACCCTAAGAGGCCTAACCCTAAACGCAACTCTAAACCTCAGCTGTGCATGGCATGTACGTAACCCTAACCCTAACCCTAACCCTAAACCTAAACCTGACCCTAAGAGGCCGAAACCAAAATGGAACTCTAAACCTCAGCTGTGCATGGCATGTACGTAACCCTAACCCTAACCCTAACCCTAACCCTAATCCTGACCCTAAGGGTCCTAACCCTTGACGGAACTCTAAACCTCAGCCGTGCATGGCATGTACATAACCCTAACCCTAACCCTAACCCTAACCCTAACCCTAACCCTAACCCTAAGAGGCCTAACCCTAAACGCAACTCTAAACCTCAGCTGTGCATGGCATGTACGTAACCCTAACCCTAACCCTAACCCTAACCCTAACCCTGACCCTAAGAGGCCGAAACCAAAACGGAACTCTAAACCTCAGCTGTGCATGGCATGTACGTAACCCTAACCCTAACCCTAACCCTAACCCTATCCCTAACCCTAACCATAACCCTAACCCTAATCCTAAACCTAACCCTAATCCTGACCCTAAGAGTCCTAACCCTAGACGGAACTCTAAAGCTCAGCTGTGCATGGCAGGTAGGTAACCCTAACCCTAACCCTAACCCTAACCTTAACCCTAACCCTAACCCTAACCATAACCCTAACCCTAAACCTAACCCTAACCCTAAACCTAACCCTAATCCTGACCATAAGAGGCCTAACCCTTGACGGAACTCTAAACCTCAGCTGTGCATGGCAGGTACATAACCCTAACCCTAACCCTAACCCTAACCCTAACCCTAACCCTAAACCTAACCCTAATCCTGACCATAAGAGGCCTAACCCTTGACGGAACTCTAAACCTCAGCTGTGCATGGCATGTACCTAACCCTAACCCTTACCCTAACCCTAATCCTAACCCTAACCCTAACCCTAACGCTAACCCTAACCCTAAACCTAACCCTAATCCTGACCCTAAGAGGCCTAACCCAAAACGGAACTCTAAACCTCAGCTGTGCATGGCATGTACCTAAACCTAACCCTAACCCTAAGCCTAACCCTAACCCTAACCCTAACCCTGACCCTAAGACGCCTAACCGAAAACGGAACTCTAAACGTCAGCTGTGCATGGCATGCAGTTAACACTAACCCTAACCCTAACCCTAACCCTAACCCTAACCCTAACCCTAACCCTAAACTTAACCCTAACCCTAAGAGACCTAACCCTAAACGGAACTCTAAACCTCAGCTGTGCATGGCATGTACGTAACCCTAACCCTAACCCTAACCCTAACCCTAACCATAACCCTAACCCTAATCCTAAACCTAACCCTAATCCTGACCCTAAGAGTCCTAACCCTAGACGGAACTCTAAACCTCAGCTGTGCATGGCAGGTACATAACCCTAACCCTAACCCGAACCCTAAACCTGACCCTAAGAGAGCTAACCCTAAATGGAGCTCTAAACCTCAGCTGTGCATGGCATGTACGTAACCCTAACCCTAACCCTAACCCTAACCCTAACCCTAACCCTAACCCTGACCCTAAGAGGCCGAACCCAAAACGGAACTCTAAACCTCAGCTGTGCATGGCATGTACCTAACCCTAACCCTAACCCTAACCCTAACCCTAACCCTAACCCTAACCCTAACCCTAACCCTAACCCTAACCCTAATCCTGACCCTAAGGGTCCTAACCCTTGACGGAACTCTAAACCTCAGCTGTGCATGGCATGTACATAACCCTAACCCTAACCCTAACCCTAACCCTAACCCTAACCCTAACCCTAAGAGGCCTAACCCTAAACGCAACTCTAAACCTCAGCTGTGCATGGCATGTACGTAACCCTAAGCCTAACCCTAACCCTAACCCTAACCCTGACCCTAAGAGGCCGAAACCAAAACGGAACTCTAAACCTCAGCTGTGCATGGCATGTACCTAACCCTAACCCTAACCCTAACCCTAACCCTAACCCTAACCCTAATCCTAAACCTAACCCTAATCCTGACCCTAAGAGTCCTAACCCTAGACGGAACTCTAAAACTCAGCTGTGCATGGCAGGTACATAACCCTAACCCTAACCCTAACCCTAACCCTTACCCTAACCCTAACCCTAACTCTGACCCTAAGAGGCCGAACCCAAAACGGAACTCTTAACCTCAGCTGTGCATGGCATGTACCTAACTCTATCCCTAACCCTAACCCTAACCCTAACCCTAACCCTAACCCTAACCCTAACCCTAACGCTAACCCTAACCCTAACCCTAACCCTAACCCTAAGAGGCCTAACCCTAAACACAACTCTAAACCTCAGTTGTGCATGGCATGTACGTAACCGTAACCCTAACCCTAACCCTAACCCTAACCCTGACCCTAAGAGGCCTAACACAAAACGGAACTCTAAACCTCAGCTGTGCATGGCATGCACTTAACCCTAACCCTAACCCTAACCCTAACCCTAACCCTAACCCTAACCTTAACCCTAACCCTAAGAGGCCTAACCCTAAACGGAACTCTAAACCTCAGCTGTGCATGGCAGGTACATAACCCTAACCCTAACCCTAACCCTAACCCTAACCCTGACCCTAAGAGGCCTAACCCAAAACGGAACTCTAAACCTCAGCTGTGCATGGCATGTACCTAACCCTAACCCTAACCCTAAGCCTAACCCTAACCCTAACCCTAACTCTGACCCTAAGAGGCCTAACCCAAAACGGAACTCTAAACGTCAGCTGTGCATGGCATGCAGTTAACACTAACCCTAACCCTAACCCTAACCCTAACGCTAACCCTAACCCTAACCCTAAACCTAACCTTAACCCTAACCCTAAGAGGCCTAACCCTAAACGGAACTCTAAACCTCAGCTGTGCATGGCATGTACCTAACCCTAACCCTAACCCTAACCCTAACCCTAACCCTAACCCTAACCCTAAGAGACCTAACCCAAAACGGAACTCTAAACCTCAGCTGTGCATGGCATGCACTTAACCCTAACCCTAACCCTAACCCTAACCCTAACCCTAACCCTAACCCTAACCCTAACCCTAACCCTAACCCTAACCGTAATCCTAACCCTAACCCTAACCCTAACCTTAACCCTAACCCTAAGAGGCCTAACCCTAAACGCAACTCTAAACCTCAGCTGTGCATGGCATGTAGGTAACCCTAACCCTAACCCTAACCCTAACCTTAACCCTAAAGCTAACCCTAACCCTAACCCTGAGCCTAAGAGGCCGAACCCAAAACGGAACTCTAAACCTCAGCTGTGCATGGCATGCACTTAACCCTAACCCTAACCCTAACCCTAACCCTAACCCTAATCCTAACACTAACCCTGACCCCAAGAGGCCGAACCCAAAACGGAACTCTAAACCTCAGCTGTGCATGGCATGCACTTAACCCTAACCCTAACCCTAACCCTAACCCTAACCCTAACCCTAACCCTAACCCTAACCCTAACCCTAACGCTAACCCTAAACCTAACTCTAATCCTGACCCTAAGAGGCCTAACCCAAAGCTTAACTCTAAACCTCAGCTGTGCATGGCATGCACGTAACCGTAACCGTAACCGTAACCGTAACCCTAACCCTAACCCTAACCCTAACCCTAACCCTAACCCTAACCGTAATCCTAACCCTAACCCTAACCCTAACCTTAACCCTAACCCTAAGAGGCCTAACCCTAAACGCAACTCTAAACCTCAGCTGTGCATGGCATGTAGGTAACCCTAACCCTAACCCTAACCCTAACCTTAACCCTAAAGCTAACCCTAACCCTAACCCTGACCCTAAGAGGCCTAACCCAAAACGGAACTCTAAACCTCAGCTGTGCATGGCATGCACTTAACCCTAACCCTAACCCTAACCCTAACCCTAACCCTAACCTTAATCCTAACCCTAACCCTAACCCTAACCCTAAGAGGCCTAACCCTAAACGCAACTCTAAACCTCAGCTGTGCATGGCATGCACGTAACCGTAACCGTAACCGTAACCGTAACCCTAACCCTAACCCTAACCCTAACCATAACCCTAACCCTAACCCTAACCCTAACCCTAACCCTAACCGTAATCCTAACCCTAACCCTAACCCTAACCTTAACCCTAACCCTAAGAGGCCTAACCCTAAACGCAACTCTAAACCTCACCTGTGCATGGCATGTACCTAACCCTAACCCTAACCCTAACCCTAACCTTAACCCTAACCCTAAGAGGCCAAACCCTAAACGCAACTCTAAACCTCAGCTGTGCATGGCATGTAGGTAACCCTAACACTAAACCTAACCCTAACCTTAACCCTAACCCTAACCCTAACCCTAACCCTAACCCTAACCCTAACCCTGACCCTAAGAGGCCTAACCCAAAACGGAACTCTAAACCTCAGCTGTGCATGGCATGCACTTAACCCTAAACCTAACCCTAACCCTAACCCTAACCCTAACCCTAACCCTAACCCTAAGAGGCCTAACCCTAAACGCAACTCTAAACCTCAGCTGTGCATGGCATGCACGTAACCGTAACCGTAACCGTAACCGTAACCGTAACCGTAACCCTAACCCTAACCATAACCCTAACCCTAACCCTAACCCTAACCCTAACCCTAACCGTAATCCTAACCCTAACCCTAACCCTAAGCTTAACCCTAACCCTAAGAGGCCTAACCCTAAACGCAACTCTAAACCTCAGCTGTGCATGGCATGTACCTAACCCTAACCCTAACCCTAACCCTAACCTTAACCCTAACCCTAAGAGGCCAAACCCTAAACGCAACTCTAAACCTCAGCTGTGCATGGCATGTAGGTAATCCTAACACTAACCCTAACCCTAACCTTAACCCTAACCCTAACCCTTACCCTAACCCTAACCCTGACCCTAAGAGTCCTAACCCTAAACGGAACTCTAAACCTCCGCTGTGCATGGCAGGTACATAACCCTAACCCTAACCCTAACCCTAACCCTAACCCTAACCCTAACCCTAACCCTAACCCTAAACCTGACTCTAAGAAAGCTAAACCTCAATGGAGCTCTAAACCTCAGCTGTGCATGGCATGTACGTAACCCTAACCCTAACCCTAACCCTAATCCTAACCCTAACCCTGACCCTAAGAGGCCGAACCTAAAACGGAACTCTAAACCTCAGCTGTGCATGGCATGCACTTAACCCTAACCCTAACCCTAACCCTAACCCTAACCCTAACCCTAACCCTAACCCTAACCCTAACCCTAACCCTAACCCTAACCCTAAACCTAACTCTAATCCTGACCCTAAGGGGCCTAACCCAAAGCTTAACTCTAAACCTCAGCTGTGCATGGCATGCACGTAACCGTAACCGTAACCGTAACCGTAACCGTAACCCTAACCCTAACCCTAACCCTAACCGTAATCCTAACCCTAACCCTAACCCTAACCTTAACCCTAACCCTAAGAGGCCTAACCCTAAACGCAGCTCTAAACCTCAGCTGTGCATGGCATGTAGGTAACCCTAACCCTAACCCTAACCCTA
Organism: Falco peregrinus; assembly: GCF_023634155.1. Classification (NCBI taxonomy): domain Eukaryota; kingdom Metazoa; phylum Chordata; class Aves; order Falconiformes; family Falconidae; genus Falco; species Falco peregrinus. The sequence continues at coordinate 1,042,315 of NW_026599604.1, forward strand.
ACCCTAACCCTAACCCCAACCCTAACCCTAACCCTAAACCTGACTCTAAGAGAGCTAAACCTAAATGGAGCTCTAAACCTCAGCTGTGCATGGCATGTACGTAACCCTAACCCTAACCCTAACCCTAATCCTAACCCTAACCCTGACCCTAAGAGGCCGAACCTAAAACGGAACTCTAAACCTCAGCTGTGATTGGCATGTACCTAACCCTATCCCTAACCCTAACCCTAACCCTAACCCTAACCCTAACCCTAACCCTAATCCTAACCCTAATCCTGACCCTAAGAGGCCTAACCCAAAACGGAACTCTAAACCTCAGCTGTGCATGGCATGTACATAACCCTAACCCTAACCCTAACCCTAACCCTAACCCTAACCCTAACCCTAAGAGGCCTAACCCTAAACGCAACTCTAAACCTCAGCTGTGCATGGCATGTACGTAACCCTAACCCTAACCATAACCCTAACCCTAACCCTGACCCTAAGAGGCCGAAACCAAAACGGAACTCTAAACCTCAGCTGTGCATGGCATGTACCTAACCCTAACCCTAACCCTAACCCTAACCCTAACCCTAACCCTAATCCTAAACCTAACCCTAATCCTGACCCTAAGAGTCCTAACCCTTGACGGAACTCTAAAACTCAGCTGTGCATGGCAGGTACATAACCCTAACCCTAACCCTAACCCTAACCCTAACCCTAAACCTAACCCTAATCCTGACCCTAAGAGGCCTAAGCCTTGACGGAACTCTAAACCTCAGCTGTGCATGGCATGTACATAAACCTAACCCTAACCCTAACCCTAACCCTAACCCTAACCCTAACCCTAACCCTAACCCTAACCCTGACCCTAAGAGGCCTAACCCAAAACGGAACTCTAAACCTCAGCTGTGCATGGCATGCACTTAACCCTAACCCTAACCCTAACCCTAACCCTAACCCTAATCCTAACCTTAACCCTAACCCTAATCCTAACGCTAACCCTAAGAGGCCTAACCCTGAACGCAACTCTAAACCTCAGCTGTGCATGGCATGCACTTAACCGTAACCGTAACCGTAACCGTAACCGTAACCCTAACCCTAACCCTAACCCTAACACTAACCCTAACCGTAATCCTAACCCTAACCCTAACCCTAACCTTAACCCTAACCCTAAGAGGCCTAACACTAAACGCAACTCTAAACCTCAGCTGTGCATGGCATGTAGGTAACCCTAACCCTAACCCTAACCCTAACCTTAACCCTAACGCTAACCCTAACCCTAACCCTGACCCTAAGAGGCCTAACCCAAAACGGAACTCTAAACCTCAGCTGTGCATGGCATGTACCTAACCCTAACCCTAACCCTAACCCTAACCCTAACCCTAACCCTAACCCTAACCCTAATCCTGACCCTAAGGGTCCTAACCCTTGACGGAACTCTAAACCTCAGCTGTGCATGGCATGTACCTAACCCTAACACTAACCCTAACCCTAACCCTAACCCTAACCCTAACCCTAAGAGGCCTAACCCTAAACGCAACTCTAAACCTCAGCTGTGCATGGCATGTACGTAACCCTAACCCTAACCCTAACCCTAACCCTAAACCTAAACCTGACCCTAAGAGGCCGAAACCAAAACGGAACTCTAAACCTCAGCTGTGCATGGCATGTACGTAACCCTAACCCTAACCCTAACCCTAACCCTAATCCTGACCCTAAGGGTCCTAACCCTTGACGGAACTCTAAACCTCAGCCGTGCATGGCATGTACATAACCCTAACCCTAACCCTAACCCTAACCCTAACCCTAACCCTAACCCTAACCCTAAGAGGCCTAACCCTAAACGCAACTCTAAACCTCAGCTGTGCATGGCATGTACGTAACCCTAACCCTAACCCTAACCCTAACCCTAACCCTGACCCTAAGAGGCCGAAACCAAAACGGAACTCTAAACCTCAGGTGTGCATGGCATGTACCTAACCCTAACCCTAACCCTAACCCTAACCCTAACCCTAACCCTAATCCTAAACCTAACCCTAATCCTGACCCTAAAAGTCCTAACCCTAGACGGAACTCTAAAACTCAGCTGTGCATGGCAGGTACATAACCCTAACCCTAACCCTAACCCTAACCCTAACCCTAACCCTAACCCTAACCCTAACCCTAACCCTAACCGTAATCCTAACCCTAACCCTAACCTAACCTTAACCCTAACCCTAAGAGACCTAACCCTAAACGGAACTCTAAACCTCAGCTGTGCATGGCATGTACGTAACCCTAACCCTAACCCTAACCCTATCCCTAACCCTAACCATAACCCTAACCCTAATCCTAAACCTAACCCTAATCCTGACCCTAAGAGTCCTAACCCTAGACGGAACTCTAAACCTCAGCTGTGCATGGCAGGTACATAACCCTAACCCTAACAAAACCCTAACCCTAACCCTAACCTTAACGCTAACCCTAAACCGAACCCTAATCCTGACCCTAAGGGTCCTAACACTTGACGGAACTCTAAACCTCAGCTGTGCATGGCATGTACGTAACCCTAACCCTAACCCTAACCTGAACCCTAACTCTGACCCTAAGAGGCCGAACCCAAAACGGAACTCTTAACCTCAGCTGTGCATGGCATGTACCTAACCCTAACCCTAACCCTAACCCTAACCCTAACCCTAACCCTACCCCTAACCTTAACCCTAACCCTAACCCTAAGAGGCCTAACCCTAAACGCAACTCTAAACCTCAGCTGTGCATGGCATGTACGTAACCGTAACCCTAACCCTAACCCTAACCCTAACCCTAACCCTGACCCTAAGAGGCCTAACCCAAAACGGAACTCTAAACCTCAGCTGTGCATGGCATGCACTTAACCGTAACCGTAACCCTAACCCTAACCCTAACCCTAAACTTAACCCTAACCCTAAGAGACCTAACCCTAAACGGAACTCTAAACCTCAGCTGTGCATGGCAGGTACATAACCCTAACCCTAACCCTAACCCTAACCCTAACCCTAACCCTAACCCTAACCCTAAACCTAACCCTAATCCTGACCCTAAGAGTCCTAACCCTAGACGGAACTCTAAACCTTAGCTGTGCATGGCATGTACCTAACCCTAACCCTAACCCTAACCCTAACCCTAACCCTAACCCTAACACTAACGCTAACCCGAACCCTAACCCTAACCCTAATCCTGACCCTAAGAGGCCTAACCCTAAACGCAACTCTAAACCTCAGCTGTGCATGGCATGTAGGTAACCCTAACCCTAACCCTAACCCTAACCTTAACCCTAACCCGAACCCTAACCATAACCCTAACCCCAAACCTAACCCTAACCCTAAACCTAACCCTAATCCTGACCATAAGAGGCCTAACCCTTGACGGAACTCTAAACCTCAGCTGTGCATGGCAGGTACATAACCCTAACCCTAACCCGAACCCTAAACCTGACCCTAAGAGAGCTAACCCTAAATGGAGCTCTAAACCTCAGCTGTGCATGGCATGTACGTAACCCTAACCCTAACCCTAACCCTAACCCTAACCCTAACCCTAACCCTGACCCTAAGAGGCCGAACCCAAAACGGAACTCTAAACCTCAGCTGTGCATGGCATGTACATAACCCTAACCCTAACCCTAACCCTAACCCTAACCCTAACCCTAACCCTAACCCTAACCCTAACCCTAACCCTAACCCTAATCCTGACCCTAAGGGTCCTAACCCTTGACGGAACTCTAAACCTCAGCTGTGCATGGCATGTACATAACCCTAACCCTAACCCTAACCCTAACCCTAACCCTAACCCTAACCCTAACCCTAAGAGGCCTAACCCTAAACGCAACTCTAAACCTCAGCTGTGCATGGCATGTACGTAACCCTAACCCTAACCCTAACCCTAACCCTAACCCTGACCCTAAGAGGCCGAAACCAAAACGGAACTCTAAACCTCAGCTGTGCATGGCATGTACCTAACCCTAACCCTAACCCTAACCCTAACCCTAACCCTAACCCTAACCCTAATCCTAAACCTAACCCTAATCCTGACCCTAAGAGTCCTAACCCTAGACGGAACTCTAAAACTCAGCTGTGCATGGCAGGTACATAACCCTAACCCTAACCCTAACCCTAACCCTTACCCTAACCCTAACCCTAACTCTGACCCTAAGAGGCCGAACCCAAAACGGAACTCTTAACCTCAGCTGTGCATGGCATGTACCTAACCCTATCCCTAACCCTAACCCTAACCCTAACCCTAACCCTAACCCTAACCCTAACCCTAACGCTAACCCTAACCCTAACCCTAACCCTAACCCTAACCCTAAGAGGCCTAACCCTAAACACAACTCTAAACCTCAGTTGTGCATGGCATGTACGTAACCGTAACCCTAACCCTAACCCTAACCCTAACCCTGACCCTAAGAGGCCGAACCCAAAACGGAACTCTTAACCTCAGCTGTGCATGGCATGTACCTAACCCTAACCCTAACCCTAACCCTAACCCTAACCCTAACCCTACCCCTAACCTTAACCCTAACCCTAACCCTAAGAGGCCTAACCCTAAACGCAACTCTAAACCTCAGCTGTGCATGGCATGTACGTAACCGTAACCCTAACCCTAACCCTAACCCTAACCCTAACCCTGACCCTAAGAGGCCTAACCCAAAACGGAACTCTAAACCTCAGCTGTGCATGGCATGCACTTAACCGTAACCGTAACCCTAACCCTAACCCTAACCCTAAACTTAACCCTAACCCTAAGAGACCTAACCCTAAACGGAACTCTAAACCTCAGCTGTGCATGGCAGGTACATAACCCTAACCCTAACCCTAACCCTAACCCTAACCCTAACCCTAACCCTAACCCTAAACCTAACCCTAATCCTGACCCTAAGAGTCCTAACCCTAGACGGAACTCTAAACCTTAGCTGTGCATGGCATGTACCTAACCCTAACCCTAACCCTAACCCTAACCCTAACCCTAACACTAACGCTAACCCGAACCCTAACCCTAACCCTAATCCTGACCCTAAGAGGCCTAACCCTAAACGCAACTCTAAACCTCAGCTGTGCATGGCATGTAGGTAACCCTAACCCTAACCCTAACCCTAACCTTAACCCTAACCCGAACCCTAACCATAACCCTAACCCCAAACCTAACCCTAACCCTAAACCTAACCCTAATCCTGACCATAAGAGGCCTAACCCTTGACGGAACTCTAAACCTCAGCTGTGCATGGCAGGTACATAACCCTAACCCTAACCCGAACCCTAAACCTGACCCTAAGAGAGCTAACCCTAAATGGAGCTCTAAACCTCAGCTGTGCATGGCATGTACGTAACCCTAACCCTAACCCTAACCCTAACCCTAACCCTAACCCTAACCCTGACCCTAAGAGGCCGAACCCAAAACGGAACTCTAAACCTCAGCTGTGCATGGCATGTACATAACCCTAACCCTAACCCTAACCCTAACCCTAACCCTAACCCTAACCCTAACCCTAACCCTAATCCTGACCCTAAGGGTCCTAACCCTTGACGGAACTCTAAACCTCAGCTGTGCATGGCATGTACATAACCCTAACCCTAACCCTAACCCTAACCCTAACCCTAACCCTAACCCTAACCCTAACCCTAAGAGGCCTAACCCTAAACGCAACTCTAAACCTCAGCTGTGCATGGCATGTACGTAACCCTAACCCTAACCCTAACCCTAACCCTAACCCTGACCCTAAGAGGCCGAAACCAAAACGGAACTCTAAACCTCAGCTGTGCATGGCATGTACCTAACCCTAACCCTAACCCTAACCCTAACCCTAACCCTAACCCTAATCCTAAACCTAACCCTAATCCTGACCCTAAGAGTCCTAACCCTAGACGGAACTCTTAAACTCAGCTGTGCATGGCAGGTACATAACCCTAACCCTAACCCTAACCCTAACCCTTACCCTAACCCTAACCCTAACTCTGACCCTAAGAGGCCGAACCCAAAACGGAACTCTTAACCTCAGCTGTGCATGGCATGTACCTAACCCTATCCCTAACCCTAACCCTAACCCTAACCCTAACCCTAACCCTAACCCTAACCCTAACGCTAACCCTAACCCTAACCCTAACCCTAACCCTAACCCTAAGAGGCCTAACCCTAAACACAACTCTAAACCTCAGTTGTGCATGGCATGTACGTAACCGTAACCCTAACACTAACCCTAACCCTAACCCTGACCCTAAGAGGCCTAACACAAAACGGAACTCTAAACCTCAGCTGTGCATGGCATGCACTTAACCCTAACCCTAACCCTAACCCTAACCCTAACCCTAACCCTAACCCTAACCCTGACCCTAAGAGGCCTAACCCAAAACGGAACTCTAAACCTCAGCTGTGCATGGCATGCACTTAACCGTAACCGTAACCCTAACCCTAACCCTAACCCTAAACTTAACCCTAACCCTAAGAGACCTAACCCTAAACGGAACTCTAAACCTCAGCTGTGCATGGCAGGTACATAACCCTAACCCTAACCCTAACCCTAACCCTAACCCTAACCCTAACCCTAACCCTAAACCTAACCCTAATCCTGACCCTAAGAGTCCTAACCCTAGACGGAACTCTAAACCTTAGCTGTGCATGGCATGTACCTAACCCTAACCCTAACCCTAACCCTAACCCTAACCCTAACACTAACGCTAACCCGAACCCTAACCCTAACCCTAATCCTGACCCTAAGAGGCCTAACCCTAAACGCAACTCTAAACCTCAGCTGTGCATGGCATGTAGGTAACCCTAACCCTAACCCTAACCCTAACCTTAACCCTAACCCGAACCCTAACCATAACCCTAACCCCAAACCTAACCCTAACCCTAAACCTAACCCTAATCCTGACCATAAGAGGCCTAACCCTTGACGGAACTCTAAACCTCAGCTGTGCATGGCAGGTACATAACCCTAACCCTAACCCGAACCCTAAACCTGACCCTAAGAGAGCTAACCCTAAATGGAGCTCTAAACCTCAGCTGTGCATGGCATGTACGTAACCCTAACCCTAACCCTAACCCTAACCCTAACCCTAACCCTAACCCTGACCCTAAGAGGCCGAACCCAAAACGGAACTCTAAACCTCAGCTGTGCATGGCATGTACCTAACCCTATCCCTAACCCTAACCCTAACCCTAACCCTAACCCTAACCCTAACCCTAACCCTAACCCTAACCCTAACCCCAATCCTGACCCTAAGGGTCCTAACCCTAAACGCAACTCTAAAACTCAGCTGTGCATGGCAGGTACATAACCCTAACCCTAACCCTAACCCTAACCCTAACCCTGACCCTAAGAGGCCGAAACCAAAACGGAACTCTAAACCTCAGCTGTGCATGGCATGTACCTAACCCTAACCCTAACCCTAACCCTAACCCTAACCCTAACCCTAACCCTAATCCTAAACCTAACCCTAATCCTGACCCTAAGAGTCCTAACCCTAGACGGAACTCTAAAACTCAGCTGTGCATGGCAGGTACATAACCCTAACCCTAACCCTAACTCTGACCCTAAGAGGCCTAACCCAAAACGGAACTCTAAACGTCAGCTGTGCATGGCATGCAGTTAACACTAACCCTAACCCTAACCCTAACCCTAACGCTAACCCTAACCCTAACCCTAAACCTAACCTTAACCCTAACCCTAAGAGGCCTAACCCTAAACGGAAC
>NW_026599604.1:1060000-1062500 GCF_023634155.1 Falco peregrinus
GAACCCTAATCCTGACCCTAAGGGTCCTAACCCTTGACGGAACTCTAAACCTCAGCTGTGCATGGCATGTACGTAACCCTAACCCTAACCCTAACCCGAACCCTAACCCTAACCCTAACCCTAACCCTAACCCTAACCCTAACCCTAACCCTAACCCTAACCCTAAGAGGCCTAACCCTAAACGCAACTCTAAACCTCAGCTGTGCATGGCATGTACGTAACCGTAACCCTAACCCTAACCCTAACCCTAACCCTGACCCTAAGAGGCCTAACACAAAACGGAACTCTAAAACTCAGATGTGCATGGCATGCACTTAACCCTAACCCTAACCCTAACCCTAACCCTAACCCTAACCCTAACCCTAACCCTAACCCTAACCTTAACCCTAACCCTAAGAGGCCTAACCCTAAACGGAACTCTAAACCTCAGCTGTGCATGGCAGGTACATAACCCTAACCCTAACCCTAACCCTAACCCTGACCCTAAGAGGCCTAACCCAAAACGGAACTCTAAACCTCAGCTGTGCATGGCATGTACCTAACCCTAACCCTAACCCTAAGCCTAAGCCTAACCCTAACCCTAACTCTGACCCTAAGAGGCCTAACCCAAACCGGAACTCTAAACGTCAGCTGTGCATGGCATGCAGTTAACACTAACCCTAACCCTAACCCTAACCCTAACTCTGACCCTAAGAGGCCTAACCCAAACCGGAACTCTAAACGTCAGCTGTGCATGGCATGCAGTTAACACTAACCCTAACCCTAACCCTAACCCTAACGCTAACCCTAACCCTAACCCTAAACCTAACCTTAACCCTAACCCTAAGAGGCCTAACCCTAAACGGAACTCTAAACCTCAGCTGTGCATGGCATGTACCTAACCCTAACCCTAACCCTAACCCTAACCCTAACCCTAACCCTAACCCTAACCCTAACCCTAAGAGACCTAACCCAAAAAAGAACTCTAAACCTCAGCTGTGCATGGCATGCACTTAACCCTAACCCTAACCCTAACCCTAACCCTAACCCTAACCCTAACCCTAACCGTAATCCTAACCCTAACCCTAACCCTAACCTTAACCCTGACCCTAAGGGGCCTAACCCAAAGCTTAACTCTAAACCTCAGCTGTGCATGGCATGCACGGAACCGTAACCGTAACTGTAACCCTAACCCTAACCCTAACCCTAACCCTAACCCTAACCCTAACCCTAACCCTAACCCTAACCCTAACCCTAACCCTAACCGTAATCCTAACCCTAACCCTAACCCTAACCTTAACCCTAACCCTAAGAGGCCTAACCCTAAACGCAACTCTAAACCTCAGCTGTGCATGGCATGCACTTAACCGTAACCGTAACCGTAACCCTAACCCTAACCCTAACCCTAACCCTAACCCTAACCCTAACCCTGACCCTAAGAGGCCTAACCCTAAACGGAACTCTAAACCTCAGCTGTGCATGGCATGCACTTAACCCTAACCCTAACCCTAACCCTAACCCTAACCCTAACCCTAACCCTAACCCTAACCCTAACCCTAATCCTAACCCTAACCCTAACCCTAACCCTAAGAGGCCTAACCCTAAACGCAACTCTAAACCTCAGCTGTGCATGGCATGCACGTAACCATAACCGTAACCGTAACCGTAACCGTAACCGTAACCGTAACCCTAACCCTAACCCTAACCCTAACCCTAACCCTAACCCTAACCCTAACCGTAATCCTAACCCTAACCCTAACCCTAACCTTAACCCTAACCCTAAGAGGCCTAACCCTAAACGTAACTCTAAACCTCAGCTGTGCATGGCATGTACCTAACCCTAACCCTAACCCTAACCCTAACCCTAACCCTGACCCTAAGAGGCCTAACACAAAACGGAACTCTAAACCTCAGCTGTGCATGGCATGCACATAACCCTAACCCTAACCCTAACCCTAACCCTAACCCTAACCCTAACCCTGACCCTAAGAGGCCTAACCCAAAACGGAACTCTAAACCTCAGCTGTGCATGGCATGCACTTAACCCTAACCCTAACCCTAACCCTAACCCTAACCCTAACCCTAACCCTAACCTTAACCCTAACCCTAAGAGGCCAAACCCTAAACGCAAGTCTAAACCTCAGCTGTGCATGGCATGTAGGTAACCCTAACACTAACCCTAACCCTAACCTTAACCCTAACCCTAACCCTAACCCTAACCCTAACCCTGACCCTAAGAGGCCTAACCCAAAACGGAACTCTAAACCTCAGCTGTGCATGGCATGCACTTAACCCCAAACCTAACCCTAACCCTAACCCTAACCCTAACCCTAACCCTAACCCTAACCCTAACCCTAATCCTAAACCTAACCCTAATCCTGACCCTAAGAGGCCTAACCCTAGACGGAACTCTAAAACTCAGCTGTGCATGGCAGGTACATAACCCTAACCCTAACCCTAACCCTAACCCTAACCCTAACCCTAACCCTAACCCTAACCCTAACCGTAATCCTAACCCTAA
>NW_026599604.1:1065000-1072500 GCF_023634155.1 Falco peregrinus
ACTCAGCTGTGCATGGCAGGTACATAACCCTAACCCTAACCCTAACCCTAACCCTTACCCTAACCCTAAACCTAACCCTAATCCTAAACCTAAGAGGCCTAACCCTTGACGGAACTCTAAACCTCAGCTGTGCATGGCATGTACATAACCCTAACCCTAACCCTAACCCTAACCCTAACCCTAACCCTAACCCTAACCCTAACCCTAACCCTGACCCTAAGAGGCCTAACCCTTGACGGAACTCTAAACCTCAGCTGTGCATGGCATGCAGTTAACCCTAACCCTAACCCTAACCCTAACCCTAACCCTAACCCTAATCCTAACCTTAACCCTAACCCTAACCCTAACGCTAACCCTAATAGGCCTAACCCTAAACGCAACTCTAAACCTCAGCTGTGCATGGCATGTACGTAACCGTAACCCTAACCCTAACCCTAACCCTAACCCTGACCCTAAGAGGCCTAACACAAAACGGAACTCTAAAACTCAGCTGTGCATGGCATGCACTTAACCCTAACCCTAACCCTAACCCTAACCCTAACCCTAACCCTAACCTTAACCCTAACCCTAAGAGGCCTAACCCTAAACGGAACTCTAAACCTCAGCTGTGCATGGCAGGTACATAACCCTAACCCTAACCCTAACCCTAACCCTGACCCTAAGAGGCCTAACCCAAAACGGAACTCTAAACCTCAGCTGTGCATGGCATGTACCTAACCCTAACCCTAACCCTAACCCTAACCCTAACCCTAACCCTAACCCTAAGAGGCCTAACCCTAAACGCAACTCTAAACCTCAGCTGTGCATGGTATGTACCTAACCCTAACCCTAACCCTAACCCTAACCCTAACCCTAACCCTAACCCTAACCCTAATCCTAAACCTAACCCTAATCCTAAACCTAAGAGTCCTAACCCTTGACGGAACTCTAAACCTCAGCTGTGCATGGCATGTACATAACCCTAACCCTAACCCTAACCCTAACCCTAACCCTAACCCTAACCCTAACCCTAACCCTAACCCTGACCCTAAGAGGCCTAACCCTTGACGGAACTCTAAACCTCAGCTGTGCATGGCATGCAGTTAACCCTAACCCTAACCCTAACCCTAACCCTAACCCTAATCCTAACCTTAACCCTAACCCTAACCCTAACGCTAACCCTAAGAGGCCTAACCCTAAACGCAACTCTAAACCTCAGCTGTGCATGGCATGTAGGTAACCCTAACCCTAACCCTAACCCTAACCCTAACCCTAACCCTAACCCTAACCCTAACCCTGACCCTAAGAGGCCTAACCCTTGACGGAACTCTAAACCTCAGCTGTGCATGGCATGCAGTTAACCCTAACCCTAACCCTAACCCTAACCCTAACCCTAACCCTAATCCTAACCTTAACCCTAACCCTAACCCTAACCCTAACCCTAAGAGGCCTAACCCTAAACGCAACTCTAAACCTCAGCTGTGCATGGCATGCACTTAACCGTAACCGTAACCGTAACCGTAACCCTAACCCTAACCCTAACCCTAACCCTAACCGTAATCCTAACCCTAACCCTAACCCTATCCTTAACCCTAACCCTAAGAGGCCTAACCCTAAACGCAACTCTAAACCTCAGCTGTGCATGGCATGTAGGTAACCCTAACCCTAACCCTAACCCTAACCTTAACCCTAACGCTAAACCTAACCCTAATCCTGACCCTAAGAGTCCTAACCCTAGACGGAACTCTAAAACTCAGCTGTGCATGGCAGGTACATAACCCTAACCCTAACCCTAACCCTAACCCTTACCCTAACCCTAAACCTAACCCTAATCCTAAACCTAAGAGGCCTAACCCTTGACGGAACTCTAAACCTCAGCTGTGCATGGCATGTACATAACCCTAACCCTAACCCTAACCCTAACCCTAACCCTAACCCTAACCCTGACCCTAAGAGGCCTAACCCTTGACGGAACTCTAAACCTCAGCTGTGCATGGCATGCAGTTAACCCTAACCCTAACCCTAACCCTAACCCTAACCCTAATCCTAACCTTAACCCTAACCCTAACCCTAACCCTAACCCTAAGAGGCCTAACCCTAAACGCAACTCTAAACCTCAGCTGTGCATGGCATGCACTTAACCGTAACCGTAACCGTAACCCTAACCCTAACCCTAACCCTAACCCTAACCGTAATCCTAACCCTAACCCTAACCCTAACCTTAACCCTAACCCTAAGAGGCCTAACCCTAAACGCAACTCTAAACCTCAGCTGTGCATGGCATGTAGGTAACCCTAACCCTAACCCTAACCCTAACCTTAACCCTAACGCTAAACCTAACCCTAATCCTGACCCTAAGAGTCCTAACCCTAGACGGAACTCTAAAACTCAGCTGTGCATGGCAGGTACATAACCCTAACCCTAACCCTAACCCTAACCCTTACCCTAACCCTAAACCTAACCCTAATCCTAAACCTAAGAGGCCTAACCCTTGACGGAACTCTAAACCTCAGCTGTGCATGGCATGTACATAACCCTAACCCTAACCCTAACCCTAACCCTAACCCTAACCCTAACCCTAACCCTGACCCTAAGAGGCCTAACCCTTGACGGAACTCTAAACCTCAGCTGTGCATGGCATGCAGTTAACCCTAACCCTAACCCTAACCCTAACCCTAACCCTAATCCTAACCTTAACCCTAACCCTAACCCTAACGCTAACCCTAATAGGCCTAACCCTAAACGCAACTCTAAACCTCAGCTGTGCATGGCATGTACGTAACCGTAACCCTAACCCTAACCCTAACCCTAACCCTGACCCTAAGAGGCCTAACACAAAACGGAACTCTAAAACTCAGCTGTGCATGGCATGCACTTAACCCTAACCCTAACCCTAACCCTAACCCTAACCCTAACCCTAACCTTAACCCTAACCCTAAGAGGCCTAACCCTAAACGGAACTCTAAACCTCAGCTGTGCATGGCAGGTACATAACCCTAACCCTAACCCTAACCCTAACCCTGACCCTATGGGGCCTAACCCTTGGCGGAACTCTAAACCTCAGCTGTGCATGGCATGTACCTAACCCTAACCCTAACCCTAACCCTAACCCTAACCCTAACCCTAACCCTAAGAGGCCTAACCCTAAACGCAACTCTAAACCTCAGCTGTGCATGGCATGTACCTAACCCTAACCCTAACCCTAACCCTAACCCTAACCCTAACCCTAACCCTAACCCTAACCCTAACCCTAATCCTAAACCTAACCCTAATCCTGACCCTAAGAGTCCTAACCCTAGACGGAACTCTAAAACTCAGCTGTGCATGGCAGGTACATAACCCTAACCCTAACCCTAACCCTAACCCTTACCCTAACCCTAAACCTAACCCTAATCCTAAACCTAAGAGGCCTAACCCTTGACGGAACTCTAAACCTCAGCTGTGCATGGCATGTACATAACCCTAACCCTAACCCTAACCCTAACCCTAACCCTAACCCTAACCCTAACCCTAACCCTAACCCTAACCCTGACCCTAAGAGGCCTAACCCTTGACGGAACTCTAAACCTCAGCTGTGCATGGCATGCAGTTAACCCTAACCCTAACCCTAACCCTAACCCTAACCCTAATCCTAACCTTAACCCTAACCCTAACCCTAACGCTAACCCTAAGAGGCCTAACCCTAAACGCAACTCTAAACCTCAGCTGTGCATGGCATGTAGGTAACCCTAACCCTAACCCTAACCCTAACCTTAACCCTAACGCTAAACCTAACCCTAATCCTGACCCTAAGAGTCCTAACCCTAGACGGAACTCTAAAACTCAGCTGTGCATGGCAGGTACATAACCCTAACCCTAACCCTAACCCTAACCCTTACCCTAACCCTAAACCTAACCCTAATCCTGACCCTAAGAGGCCTAACCCTTGACGGAACTCTAAACCTCAGCTGTGCATGGCATGTACATAACCCTAACCCTAACCCTAACCCTAACCCTAACCCTAACCCTAACCCTAACCCTAACCCTGACCCTAAGAGGCCTAACCCTTGACGGAACTCTAAACCTCAGCTGTGCATGGCATGCAGTTAACCCTAACCCTAACCCTAACCCTAACCCTAACCCTAACCCTAATCCTAACCTTAACCCTAACCCTAACCCTAACGCTAACCCTAAGAGGCCTAACCCTAAACGCAACTCTAAACCTCAGCTGTGCATGGCATGCACTTAACCGTAACCGTAACCGTAACCGTAACCGTAACCCTAACCATAAACCTAACCCTAATCCTAAACCTAAGAGGCCTAACCCTTGACGGAACTCTAAACCTCAGCTGTGCATGGCATGTACATAACCCTAACCCTAACCCTAACCCTAACCCTAACCCTAACCCTAACCCTAACCCTGACCCTAAGAGGCCTAACCCTTGACGGAACTCTAAACCTCAGCTGTGCATGGCATGCAGTTAACCCTAACCCTAACCCTAAACCTAACCCTAACCCTAACCCTAATCCTAACCTTAACCCTAACCCTAACCCTAACGCTAACCCTAAGAGGCCTAACCCTAAACGCAACTCTAAACCTCAGCTGTGCATGGCATGCACTTAACCGTAACCGTAACCGTAACCGTAACCGTAACCGTAACCGTAACCCTAACCCTAACCCTAACCCTAACCCTAACCCTAACCGTAATCCTAACCCTAACCCTAACCCTAACCTTAACCCTAACCCTAAGAGGCCTAACCCTAAACGCAACTCTAAACCTCAGCTGTGCATGGCATGTAGGTAACCCTAACCCTAACCCTAACCCTAACCTTAACCCTAACGCTAACCCTAACCCTAACCCTAACCCTAAGAGGCCTAACCCAAAACGGAACTCTAAACCTCAGCTGTGCATGGCATGCACTTAACCCTAACCCTAACCCTAACCCTAACCCTAACCCTAACCCTAACCTAACCTTAACCCTAACCCTAAGAGACCTAACCCTAAACGGAACTCTAAACCTCAGCTGTGCATGGCATGTACGTAACCTTAACCCTAACCCTAACCCTATCCCTAACCCTAACTATAACTCTAACCCTAATCCTAAACCTAACCCTAATCCTGACCCTAAGATTCCTAACCCTAGACGGAACTCTAAACCTCAGCTGTGCATGGCAGGTACATAACCCTAACCCTAACCCAAACCCTAACCCTAACCCTAACCCTAACCCTAACCCTAACCCTAACCCTAAACCGAACCCTAATCCTGACCCTAAGGGTCCTAACCCTTGACGGAACTCTAAACCTCAGCTGTGCATGGCATGTACGTAACCCTAACCCTAACCCTAACCCGAACCCTAACTCTGACCCTAAGAGGCCGAACCCAAAACGGAACTCTTAATCTCAGCTGTGCATGGCATGTACCTAACCCTATCCCTAACCCTAACCCTAACCCTAACCCTAACCCTAACCCTAACCCTAACCCTTACCCTAACCCTAAGAGGCCTAACCCTAAACGCAACTCTAAACCTCAGCTGTGCATGGCATGTACGTAACCGTAACCCTAACCCTAACCCTAACCCTAACCCTGACCCTAAGAGGCCTAACACAAAACGGAACTCTAAAACTCAGCTGTGCATGGCATGCACTTAACCCTAACCCTAACCCTAACCCTAACCCTAACCCTAACCCTAACCCTAACCTTAACCCTAACCCTAAGAGGCCTAACCCTAAACGGAACTCTAAACCTCAGCTGTGCATGGCAGGTACATAACCCTAACCCTAACCCTAACCCTAACCCTGACCCTAAGAGGCCTAACCCAAAACGGAACTCTAAACCTCAGCTGTGCATGGCATGTACCTAACCCTAACCCTAACCCTAAGCCTAACCCTAACCCTAACCCTAACTCTGACCCTAAGAGGCCTAACCCAAAACGGAACTCTAAACGTCAGCTGTGCATGGCATGCAGTTAACACTAACCCTAACCCTAACCCTAACCCTAACGCTAACCCTAACCCTAACCCTAAACCTAACCTTAACCCTAACCCTAAGAGGCCTAACCCTAAACGGAACTCTAAACCTCAGCTGTGCATGGCATGTACCTAACCCTAACCCTAACCCTAACCCTAACCCTAACCCTAACCCTAACCCTAACCCTAACCCTAACCCTAAGAGACCTAACCCAAAACGGAACTCTAAACCTCAGCTGTGCATGGCATGCACTTAACCCTAACCCTAACCCTAACCCTAACCCTAACCCTAACCCTAACCCTAACCCTAACCCTAACCCTAACCGTAATCCTAACCCTAACCCTAACCCTAACCTTAACCCTGACCCTAAGGGGCCTAACCCAAAGCTTAACTCTAAACCTCAGCTGTGCATGGCATGCACGGAACCGTAACCGTAACTGTAACCCTAACCCTAACCCTAACCCTAACCCTAACCCTAACCCTAACCCTAACCCTAACCCTAACCCTAACCCTAACCCTAACCCTAACCGTAATCCTAACCCTAACCCTAACCCTAACCTTAACCCTAACCCTAAGAGGCCTAACCCTAAACGCAACTCTAAACCTCAGCTGTGCATGGCATGTAGGTAACCCTAACCCTAACCCTAACCCTAACCCTAACCTTAACCCTAAAGCTAACCCTAACCCTAACCCTGACCCTAAGAGGCCTAACCCAAAACGGAACTCTAAACCTCAGCTGTGCATGGCATGCACTTAACCCTAACCCTAACCCTAACCCTAACCCTAACCCTAACCCTAACCCTAACCCTAACCCTAACCCTAACCCTAACCCTAATCCTAACCCTAACCCTAACCCTAACCCTAAGAGGCCTAACCCTAAACGCAACTCTAAACCTCAGCTGTGCATGGCATGCACATAACCATAACCGTAACCGTAACCGTAACCGTAACCGTAACCGTAACCCTAACCCTAACCCTAACCCTAACCCTAACCCTAACCCTAACCCTAACCCTAACCGTAATCCTAACCCTAACCCTAACCCTAACCTTAACCCTAACCCTAAGAGGCCTAACCCTAAACGCAACTCTAAACCTCAGCTGTGCATGGCATGTACCTAACCCTAACCCTAACCCTAACCCTAACCCTAACCCTAACCCTGACCCTAAGAGGCCTAACACAAAACGGAACTCTAAACCTCAGCTGTGCATGGCATGCACATAACCCTAACCCTAACCCTAACCCTAACCCTAACCCTAACCCTAACCCTGACCCTAAGAGGCCTAACCCAAAACGGAACTCTAAACCTCAGCTGTGCATGGCATGCACTTAACCCTAACCCTAACCCTAACCCTAACCCTAACCCTAACCCTAACCCTAACCCTAACCTTAAACCTAACCCTAAGAGGCCAAACCCTAAACGCAAGTCTAAACCTCAGCTGTGCATGGCATGTAGGTAACCCTAACACTAACCCTAACCCTAACCTTAACCCTAACCCTAACCCTAACCCTAACCCTAACCCTGACCCTAAGAGGCCTAACCCAAAACGGAACTCTAAACCTCAGCTGTGCAT
>NW_026599604.1:1075000-1077500 GCF_023634155.1 Falco peregrinus
GAACCGTAACCGTAACCGTAACCGTAACCGTAACCCTAACCCTAACCCTAACCCTAACCCTAACCCTAACCCTAACCCTAACCGTAATCCTAACCCTAACCCTAACCCTAACCTTAACCCTAACCCTAAGAGGCCTAACCCTAAACGCAACTCTAAACCTCAGCTGTGCATGGCATATAGGTAACCCTAACCCTAACCCTAACCCTAACCTTAACCCTAAAGCTAACCCTAACCCTAACCCTGACCCTAAGAGGCCTAACCCAAAACGGAACTCTAAACCTCAGCTGTGCATGGCATGCACTTAACCCTAACCCTAACCCTAACCCTAACCCTAACCCTAACCTTAATCCTAACCCTAACCCTAACCCTAACCCTAAGAGGCCTAACCCTAAACGCAACTCTAAACCTCAGCTGTGCATGGCATGCAAGTAACCATAATCGTAACCGTAACCGTAACCGTAACCGTAACCGTAACCCTAACCCTAACCCTAACCCTAACCCTAACCCTAACCCTAACCGTAATCCTAACCCTAACCCTAACCCTAACCTTAACCCTAACCCTAAGAGGCCTAACCCTAAACGCAACTCTAAACCTCAGCTGTGCATGGCATGTACCTAACCCTAACCCTAACCCTAACCCTAACCCTAACCCTAACCCTAATCCTAACCCTAACCCTAACCCTAACCCTAAGAGGCCTAACCCTAAACGCAACTCTAAACCTCAGCTGTGCATGGCATGCACGTAACCATAACCGTAACCGTAACCATAACCGTAACCGTAACCCTAACCCTAACCCTAACCCTAACCCTAACCCTAACCCTAACCCTAACCCTAACCCTAACCGTAATCCTAACCCTAACCCTAACCCTAACCTTAACCCTAACCCTAAGAGGCCTAACCCTAAACGCAACTCTAAACCTCAGCTGTGCATGGCATGTACCTAACCCTAACCCTAACCCTAACCCTAACCCTAACCCTGACCCTAAGAGGCCTAACACAAAACGGAACTCTAAACCTCAGCTGTGCATGGCATGCACATAACCCTAACCCTAACCCTAACCCTAACCCTAACCCTAACCCTAACCCTGACCCTAAGAGGCCTAACCCAAAAGGGAACTCTAAACCTCAGCTGTGCATGGCATGCACTTAACCCTAACCCTAACCCTAACCCTAACCCTAACCCTAACCATAACACTAACCCTAATCCTAAACCTAACCCTAAGAGGCCAAACCCTAAACGCAAGTCTAAACCTCAGCTGTGCATGGCATGTAGGTAACTCTAACACTAACCCTAACCCTAACCCTAATCCTGACCCTAAGAGGCCTAACCCAAAACGGAACTCTAAACCTCAGCTGTGCATGGCATGCACTTAACCCTAAACTTAACCCTAACCCTAACCCTAACCCTAACCCTAACCCTAACCCTAACCCTAATCCTAAACCTAACCCTAATCCTGACCCTAAGAGTCCTAACCCTAGACGGAACTCTAAAACTCAGCTGTGCATGGCAGGTACATAACCCTAACCCTAACCCTAACCCTAACCCTAACCCTAACCCTAACCCTAACCCTAACCCTAACCGTAATCCTAACCCTAACCCTAACCCTAACCTTAACCCTAACCCTAAGAGGCCTAACCCTAAACGCAACTCTAAACCTCAGCTGTGCATGGCATGTAGGTAACCCGAACCCTAACCCTAACCCTAACCTTAACCCTAAAGCTAAACCTAACCCTAACCCTAACCCTAAGAGACCTAACCCTAAACGGAACTCTAAACCTCAGCTGTGCATGGCATGTA
Source organism: Falco peregrinus (assembly GCF_023634155.1). NCBI lineage: Eukaryota > Metazoa > Chordata > Aves > Falconiformes > Falconidae > Falco > Falco peregrinus. Next base: position 1,076,800 of record NW_026599604.1, read on the forward strand.
CGTAACCCTAACCCTAACCCTAACCCTATCCCTAACCCTAACCATAACCCTAACCCTAATCCTAAACCTAACCCTAATCCTGACGCTAAGAATCCTAACCCTAGGCGGAACTCTTATCCTCAGCTGTGCATGGCAGGTAGGTAACCCTAACCCTAACCCTAACCCTAACCTTAACCCTAACCCTAACCCTAACCATAACCCTAACCCTAAACCTAACCCTAACCCTAAACCTAACCCTAATCCTGACCATAAGAGGCCTAACCCTTGATGGAACTCTAAACCTCAGCTGTGCATGGCAGGTACATAACCCTAACCCTAACCCTAACCCTAACCCTAACCCTAACCCTAAACCTAACCCTAATCCTGACCATAAGAGGCCTAACCCTTGACGGAACTCTAAACCTCAGCTGTGCATGGCATGTACCTAACCCTAACCCTTACCCTAACCCTAATCCTAACCCTAACCCTAACCCTAACGCTAACCCTAACCCTAAACCTAACCCTAATCCTGACCCTAAGAGGCCTAACCCAAAACGGAACTCTAAACCTCAGCTGTGCATGGCATGTACCTAAACCTAACCCTAACCCTAAGCCTAACCCTAACCCTAACCCTAACCCTGACCCTAAGACGACTAACCGAAAACGGAACTCTAAACGTCAGCTGCACATGGCATGCAGTTAACACTAACCCTAACCCTAAC
>NW_026599604.1:1100000-1117500 GCF_023634155.1 Falco peregrinus
CCCTAACCCTAACCCTAACCCTAACCCTAACCCTAACCCTAACCCTAACCCTGACCCTAAGAGGCCTAACCCTTGACGGAACTCTAAACCTCAGCTGTGCATGGCGTGCACGTAACCCTAACCCTAACCCTAACCCTAACCCTAACCCTAACCCTAACCTAAACTTAACCCTAACCCTAAGAGACCTAACCCTAAACGGAACTCTAAACCTCAGCTGTGCATGGCATGTACCTAACCCTAACCCTAACCCTAACCCTAACCCTAACCCTAACCCTAACCCTAACCCTAACCCTAACCCTAACCCTAATCCTGACCCTAAGGGTCCTAACCCTTGACGGAACTCTAAACCTCAGCTGTGCATGGCATGCACTTAACCCTAACCCTAACCCTAACCCTAACCCTAACCCTAACCCTAAACTTAACCCTAACCCTAAGAGACCTAACCCAAAACGGAACTCTAAACCTCAGCTGTGCATGGCATGTACGTAACCCTTATCCTAACCCTAACCCTAACCCTAACCCTAATCCTGACCCTAATCCTGACCCTAAGGGTCCTAACCCTTGACGGAACTCTAAACCTCAGCTGTGCATGGCATGTACATAACCCTAAGCCTAATCCTAACCCTAACCCTAACCCTAACCCTAACCCTAAGAGGCCTAACCCTAAACGCAACTCTAAACCTCAGCTGTGCATGGCATGTACGTAACCCTAACCCTAACCCTAACCCTAACCCTAACCCTGACCCTAAGAGGCCGAAACCAAAACGGAACTCTAAACCTCAGCTGTGCATGGCATGTACCTAACCCTAACCCTAACCCTAACCCTAACCCTAACCCTAACCCTAACCCTAACCCTAATCCTAAACCTAACCCTAATACTGACCCTAAGAGTCCTAACCCTAGACGGAACTCTAAACCTCAGCTGTGCATGGCAGGTACATAACCCTAACCCTAACCCTAACCCTTACCCTAACCCTAAACCTAACCCTAATCCTGACCCTAAGAGGCCTAACCCTTGACGGAACTCTAAACCTCAGCTGTGCATGGCATGTACATAACCCTAACCCTAACCCTAACCCTAACCCTAACCCTAACCCTAACCCTAACCCTAACCCTAACCCTAACCCTGACCCTAAGAGGCCTAACCCTTGACGGAACTCTAAACCTCAGCTGTGCATGGCGTGCACGTAACCCTAACCCTAACCCTAACCCTAACCCTAACCCTAACCCTAACCTAAACTTAACCCTAACCCTAAGAGACCTAACCCTAAACGGAACTCTAAACCTCAGCTGTGCATGGCATGTACCTAACCCTAACCCTAACCCTAACCCTAACCCTAACCCTAACCCTAACCCTAACCCTAACCCTAACCCTAACCCTAATCCTGACCCTAAGGGTCCTAACCCTTGACGGAACTCTAAACCTCAGCTGTGCATGGCATGTACATAACCCTAACCCTAACCCTAACCCTAACCCTAACCCTAACCCTAACCCTAAGAGGCCTAACCCTAAACGCAACTCTAAACCTCAGCTGTGCATGGCATGTACGTAACCCTAACCCTAACCCTAACCCTAACCCTAACCCTGACCCTAAGAGGCCGAAACCAAAACGGAACTCTAAACCTCAGCTGTGCATGGCATGTACCTAACCCTAACCCTAACCCTAACCCTAACCCTAACCCTAACCCTAACCCTAACCCTAATCCTAAACCTAACCCTAATCCTGACCCTAAGAGTCCTAACCCTAGACGGAACTCTAAACCTCAGCTGTGCATGGCAGGTACATAACCCTAATCCTAACCCTAACCCTTACCCTAACCCTAAACCTAACCCTAATCCTGACCCTAAGAGGCCTAACCCTTGACGGAACTCTAAACCTCAGCTGTGCATGGCATGTACATAACCCTAACCCTAATCCTAACCCTAACCCTAACCCTAACCCTAACCCTAACCCTAACCCTAACCCTAACCCTAACCCTGACCCTAAGAGGCCTAACCCTTGACGGAACTCTAAACCTCAGCTGTGCATGGCGTGCACGTAACCCTAACCCTAACCCTAACCCTAACCCTAACCCTAACCCTAACCTAAACTTAACCCTAACCCTAAGAGACCTAACCCTAAACGGAACTCTAAACCTCAGCTGTGCATGGCATGTACGTAACCCTAACCCTAACCCTAACCCTAACCCTAACCCTAACCCTAACCCTAACCCTAACCTTAACCCTAACCCTAATCCTGACCCTAAGGGTCCTAACCCTTGACGGAACTCTAAACCTCAGCTGTGCATGGCATGTACATAACCCTAACCCTAACCCTAACCCTAACCCTAACCCTAACCCTAACCTTAAGAGGCCTAACCCTAAACGCAACTCTAAACCTCAGCTGTGCATGGCATGTACGTAACCCTAACCCTAACCCTAACCCTAATCCTAAACCTGACCCTAAGAGGCCGAAACCAAAACGGAACTCTAAACCTCAGCTGTGCATGGCATGTACCTAACCCTAACCCTAACCCTAACCCTAACCCTAATCCTGACCCTAAGGGTCCTAACCCTTGACGGAACTCTAAACCTCAGCCGTGCATGGCATGTACATAACCCTAACCCTAACCCTAACCCTAACCCTAACCCTAACCTTAACCCTAACCCTAAGAGGCCTAACCCTAAACGCAACTCTAAACCTCAGCTGTGCATGGCATGTACCTAACCCTAACCCTAACCCTAACCCTAACCCTAACCCTGACCCTAAGAGGCCTAACACAAAACGGAACTCTAAACCTCAGCTGTGCATGGCATGCACATAACCCTAACCCTAACCCTAACCCTAACCCTAACCCTAACCCTAACCCTGACCCTAAGAGGCCTAACCCTAAACGCAACTCTAAACCTCAGCTGTGCATGGCATGCACTTAACCCTAACCCTAACCCTAACCCTAACCCTAACCCTAACCCTAACCCTAACCTTAACCCTAACCCTAAGAGGCCAAACCCTAAACGCAAGTCTAAACCTCAGCTGTGCATGGCATGTAGGTAACCCTAACACTAACCCTAACCCTAACCTTAACCCTAACCCTAACCCTAACCCTTACCCTAACCCTAACCCTGACCCTAAGAGGCCTAACCCAAAACGGAACTCTAAACCTCAGCTGTGCATGGCATGCACTTAACCCTAACCCTAACCCTAACCCTAACCCTAACCCTAACCCTAACCCTAACCCGAACCCTAACCCTAAGAGGCCTAACCCTAAACGCAACTCTAAACCTCAGCTGTGCATGGCATGTTGGTAACCGTAACCCTAACCCTAACCCTAAACCTAACCCTGACCCTAAGAGGCCTAACCCAAAACGAAACTCTAAACCTCAGCTGTGCATGGCATGCACTTAACCCTAACCCTAACCCTAACCCTAACCCTAACCCTAACCCTAAACTTAACCCTAACCCTAAGAGACCTAACCCTAAACGGAACTCTAAATCTCAGCTGTGCATGGCAGGTACATAACCCTAACCCTAACCCTAACCCTAACCGTAACCCTAACCCTAATCCTAAACCTAACCCTAATCCTGACCCTAAGAGTCCTAACCCTAAACGGAACTCTAAACCTCAGCTGTGCATGGCAGGTACATAACCCTAACCCTAACCCTAACCCTAACCCTAACCCTAACCCTAACCCTAACCCTAATCCTGACCCTAATCCTGACCCTAAGGGTCCTAACCCTTGACGGAACTCTAAACCTCAGCTGTGCATGGCATGTACATAACCCTAACCTTAACCCTAACCCTAACCCTAACCCTAACCCTGACCCTAAGAGGCCGAAACCAAAACGGAACTCTAAACCTCAGCTGTGCATGGCATGTACCTAACCCTAACCCTAACCCTAACCCTAACCCTAACCCTAACCCTAACCCTAACCCTAATACTAAACCTAACCCTAATCCTGACCGTAAGAGGCCTAACCCTAGACGGAACTCTAAAACTCAGCTGTGCATGGCAGGTACATAACCCTAACCCTAACCCTAATCCTAACCCTAACCCTAAACCTAACCCTAATCCTGACCCTAAGAGGCCTAACCCTAAACGCAACTCTAAACCTCAGCTGTGCATGGCATGCAGTTAACCCTAACCCTAACCCTAACCCTAACCCTAATCCTAACCTTAACCCTAACCCTAACCCTAACGCTAACCCTAAGAGGCCTAACCCTAAACGCAACTCTAAACCTCAGCTGTGCATGGCATGAACGTAACCGTAACCGTAACCGTAACCGTAACCGTAACCGTAACCGTAACCCTAACCCTAACCCTAACCCTAACCCTAACCGTAATCCTAACCCTAACCCTAACCCTAACCTTAACCCTAATCCTAAGAGGCCTAACCCTAGACGGAACTCTAAAACTCAGCTGTGCATGGCAGGTACATAACCCTAACCCTAACCCTAACCCTTACCCTAACCCTAAACCTAACCCTAATCCTGACCCTAAGAGGCCTAACCCTTGACGGAACTCTAAACCTCAGCTGTGCATGGCATGCAGTTAACCCTAACCCTAACCCTAACCCTAACCCTAATCCTAACCTTAACCCTAACCCTAACCCTAACGCTAACCCTAAGAGGCCTAACCCTAAACGCAACTCTAAACCTCAGCTGTGCATGGCATGAACGTAACCGTAACCGTAACCGTAACCGTAACCGTAACCGTAACCCTAACCCTAACCCTAACCCTAACCCTAACCGTAATCCTAACCCTAACCCTAACCCTAACCTTAACCCTAACCCTAAGAGGCCTAACCCTAAACGCAACTCTAAACCTCAGCTGTGCATGGCATGTAGGTAACCCTAACCCTAACCCTAACCCTAACCTTAACCCTAACGCTAACCCTAACCCTAACCCTGACCCTAAGAGGCCTAACCCAAAACGGAACTCTAAACCTCAGCTGTGCATGGCGTGCACGTAACCCTAACCCTAACCCTAACCCTAACCCTAACCCTAACCCTAACCTAAATTTAACCCTAACCCTAAGAGACCTAACCCTAAACGGAACTCTAAACCTCAGCTGTGCATGGCATGTACCTAACCCTAACCCTAACCCTAACCCTAACCCTAACCCTAACCCTAACCCTAACCCTAACCCTAACCCTAATCCTGACCCTAAGGGTCCTAACCCTTGACTAAACTCTAAACCTCAGCTGTGCATGGCATGTACATAACCCTAACCCTAACCCTAACCCTAACCCTAACCCTAACCCTAACCCTAAGAGGCCTAACCCTAAACGCAACTCTAAACCTCAGCTGTGCATGGCATGTACGTAACCCTAACCCTAACCCTAACCCTAAACCTAAACCTGACCCTAAGAGGCCGAAACTAAAACGGAACTCTAAACCTCAGCTGTGCATGGCATGTACCTAACCCTAACCCTAACCCTAACCCTAACCCTAACCCTAACCCTAACCCTAACCCTAATCCTGACCCTAAGGGTCCTAACCCTTGACGGAACTCTAAACCTCAGCTGTGCATGGCATGTACATAACCCTAACCCTAACCCTAACCCTAACCCTAACCCTAAGAGGCCTAACCCTAAACGCAACTCTAAACCTCAGCTGTGCATGGCATGTACGTAACCCTAACCCTAACCCTAACCCTAACCCTAACCCTGACCCTAAGAGGCTGAAACCAAAACGGAACTCTAAACCTCAGCTGTGCATGGCATGTACCTAACCATAACCCTAACCCTAACCCTAACCCTAACCCTAACCCTAACCCTAACCCTAATCCTAAACCTAACCCTAATCCTGACCCTAAGAGTCCTAACCCTAGACGGAACTCTAAAACTCAGCTGTGCATGGCAGGTACATAACCCTAACCCTAACCCTAACCCTAACCCTAAACCTAACCCTAACCCTAACCCTAACCCTAACCCTAACCCTAACCGTAATCCTAACCCTAACCCTAACCCTAACCTTAACCCTAACCCTAAGAGGTCTAACCCTAAACGCAAGTCTAAACCTCAGCTGTGCATGGCATGTAGGTAACCCTAACCCTAACCCTAACCCTAACCTTAACCCTAACGCTAACCCTAACCCTAACCCTGACCCTAAGAGGCCTAACCCAAAACGGAACTCTAAACCTCAGCTGTGCATGGCATGCACTTAACCCTAACCCTAACCCTAACCCTAACCCTAAACCTAACCCTAACCTAACCTTAACCCTAACCCTAAGAGACCTAACCCTAAACGGAACTCTAAACCTCAGCTGTGCATGGCATGTACATAACCCTAACCCTAACCCTAACCCTATCCCTAACCCTAACCATAACCCTAACCCTAATCCTAAACCTAACCCTATTTCTGACCCTAAGAGTCCTAACCCTAGACGGAACTCTAAACCTCAGCTGTGCATGGCAGGTACATAACCCTAACCCTAACAAAACCCTAACCCTAACCCTAACGCTAACCCTAAACCGAACCCTAATCCTGACCCTAAGGGTCCAAACCCTTGACGGAACTCTAAACCTCAGCTGTGCATGGCATGTACGTAACCCTAACCCTAACCCTAACCTGAACCCTAACTCTGACCCTAAGAGGCCGAACCCAAAACGGAACTCTTAACCTCAGCTGTGCATGGCATGTACATAACCCTAACCCTAACCCTAACCCTAACCCTAACCCTAACCCTAACCCTAACCTTAACCCTAACCCTAACCCTAAGAGGCCTAACCCTAAATGCAACTCTAAACCTCAGCTGTGCATGGCATGTACGTAACCGTAACCCTAACCCTAACCCTAACCCTAACCCTAACCCTGACCCTAAGAGGCCTAACCCAAAACGGAACTCTAAACCTCAGCTGTGCATGGCATGCACTTAACCGTAACCGTAACCCTAACCCTAACCCTAACCCTATAACTTAACCCTAACGCTAAGAGACCTAACCCTAAACGGAACTCTAAACCTCAGCTGTGCATGGCATGTACGTAACCCTAACCCTAACCCTAACCCTAACCCTAACCCTGACCCTAAGAGGCCTAACTTAAAACGGAACTCTAAACCTCAGCTGTGCATGGCAGGTACATAACCCTAACCCTAACCCTAACCCTAACCCTAACCCTAACCCTAACCCTAACCCTAAACCTAACCCTAATCCTGACCCTAAGAGTCCTAACCCTAGACGGAACTCTAAACCTTAGCTGTGCATGGCATGTACCTAACCCTAACCCTAACCCTAACCCTAATCCTGACCCTAAGAGTCCTAACCCTAGACGGAACTCTAAACCTTAGCTGTGCATGGCATGTACCTAACCCTAACCCTAACCCTAACCCTAACCCTAACCCTAACCCTAACCCTAACGCTAACCCGAACCCTAAACCTAACCCTAATCCTGACCCTAAGAGGCCTAACCCTAAACGGAACTCTAAACCTCAGCTGTGCATGGCATGTAGGTAACCCTAACCCTAACCATAACCCTAACCTTAACCCTAACCCTAACCCTAACCATAACCCTAACCCTAAACCTAACCGTAACCCTAAACCTAACCCTAATCCTGACCATAAGAGGCCTAACCCTTGACGGAACTCTAAACCTCAGCTGTGCATGGCAGGTACATAACCCTAACCCTAACCCTAACCCTAACCCTAACCCTAATCCTAAACCTAACCCTAATCCTGACCATAAGAGGCCTAACCCTTGACGGAACTCTAAACCTCAGCTGTGCATGGCATGTACCTAACCCTAACCCTAACCCTAACCCTAATCCTAACCCTAACCCTAATCCTAACGCTAACCCTAACCCTAAACCTAACCGTAATCCTGTCCCTAAGAGGCCTAACCCAAAACGGAACTCTAAACGTCAGCTGTGCATGGCATGTACCTAAACCTAACCCTAACCCTAACCCTAAGCCTAACCCTAACCCTAACCCTGACCCTAAGACGCCTAACTGAAAACGGAACTCTAAACGTCAGCTGTGCATGGCATGCAGTTAACACTAACCCTAACCCTAACCCTAACCCTAACCCTAACCCTAACCCTAAACTTAACCCTAAGAGACCTAACCCTAAACGGAACTCTAAACCTCAGCTGTGCATGGCATGTACGTAACCCTAACCCTAACCCTAACCCTAACCCTAACCATAACCCTAACCCTAATCCTAAACCTAACCCTAATCCTGACCCTAAGAGTCCTAACCCTAGACGGAACTCTAAACCTCAGCTGTGCATGGCAGGTACATAACCCTAACCCTAACCCTAACCCTAACCCTAACCCTAACCCTAAACCTGACCCTAAGAGAGCTAAACCTAAATGGAGCTCTAAACCTCAGCTGTGCATGGCATGTACGTAACCCTAACCCTAACCCTAACCCTAACCCTAACCCTAACCCTGACCCCAAGAGGCCGAACCCAAAACGGAACTCTAAACCTCAGCTGTGCATGGCATGTACCTAACCCTAACCCTAACCCTAACCCTAACCCTAACCCTAACCCTAACCCTAACCCTAACCCTAACCCTAACCCTAATCCTGACCCTAAGGGTCCTAACCCTTGACGGAACTCTAAACCTCAGCTGTGCATGGCATGTACATAAGCCTAACCCTAACCCTAACCCTAACCCTAACTCTAACCCTAACCCTAACCCTAAGAGGCCTAACCCTAAACGCAACTCTAAACCTCAGCTGTGCATGGCATGTACGTAACCCTAACCCTAACCCTAACCCTAACCCTAACCCTGACCCTAAGAGGCCGAAACCAAAACGGAACTCTAAACCTCAGCTGTGCATGGCATGTACCTAACCCTAACCCTAACCCTAACCCTAACCCTAACCCTAACCCTAATCCTAAACCTAACCCTAATCCTGACCCTAAGAGTCCTAACCCTAGACGGAACTCTAAAACTCAGCTGTGCATGGCAGGTACATAACCCTAACCCTAACCCTAACCCTAACCCTTACCCTAACCCTAAACCTAACCCTAATCCTAAACCTAACAGGCCTAACCCTTGACGGAACTCTAAACCTCAGCTGTGCATGGCATGTACATAATCCTAAACCTAACCCTAACCCTAACCCTAACCCTGACCCTAAGAGGCCTAACCCTTGACGGAACTCTTAACCTCAGCTGTGCATGGCATGCAGTTAACCCTAACCCTAACCCTAACCCTAACCCTAACCCTAACCCTAACCCTAACCCTAATCCTAACCTTAACCCTAACCCTAACCCTAACGCTAACCCTAAGAGGCCTAACCCTAAACGCAACTCTAAACCTCAGCTGTGCATGGCATGCACTTAATCGTAACCGTAACCGTAACCGTAACCGTAACCCTAACCGTAACCCTAACCCTAACCCTAACCCTAACCCTAACCCTAACCGTAATCCTAACCCTAACCCTAACCCTAACCTTAACCCTAACCCTAAGAGGCCTAACCCTAAACGCAACTCTAAACCTCAGCTGTGCATGGCATGTAGGTAACCCTAACCCTAACCCTAACCCTAACCTTAACCCTAACGCTAACCCTAACCCTAACCTTGACCCTAAGAGGCCTAACCCAAAACGGAACTCAAAACCTCAGCTGTGCATGGCATGCACTTAACCCTAACCCTAACCCTAACCCTAACCTAAACTTAACCCTAACCCTAAGAGACCTAACCCAAAACGGAACTCTAAACCTCAGCTGTGCATGGCATGTACGTAACCTTAACCCTAACCCTAACCCTATCCCTAACCCTAACCATAACCCTAACCCTAATCCTAAACCTAACCCTAATCCTGACCCTAAGATTCGTAACCCTAGACGGAACTCTAAACCTCAGCTGTGCATGGCAGGTACATAACCCTAACCCTAACCCAAACCCTAACCCTAACCCTAACCCTAACCCTAACCCTAACCCTAAACCTAAACCGAACACTAATCCTGACCCTAAGGGTCCTTACCCTTGACGGAACTCTAAACCTCAGCTGTGCATGGCATGTACGTAACCCTAACCCTAACCCTAACCCGAACCCTAACTCTGACCCTAAGAGGCCGAACCCAAAACGGAACTCTTAACCTCAGCTGTGCATGGAATGTACCTAACCCTATCCCTAACTCTAACCCTAACCCTAACCCTAACCCTAACGCTAACCCTAACCCTAACCCTAACCCTAACCCTAACCCTAACCCTAACCCTAACCCTAACCCTAACCCTAAGAGGCCTAACCCTAAACGCAACTCTAAACCTCAGCTGTGCATGGCATGTACGTAACCGCAACCGTAACCCTATCCCTAACCCTAACCCTAACCCTAACCCTAACCTTAACCCTAACCCTAAGAGGCCTAACCCTAAACGGAACTCTAAACCTCAGCTGTGCATGGCAGGTACATAACCCTAACCCTAACCCTAACCCTAACCCTAACCCTGACCCTAAGAGGCCTAACCCAAAACGGAACTCTAAACCTCAGCTGTGCATGGCATGTACCTAACCCTAACCCTAACCCTAAGCCTAACCCTAACCCTAACCCTAACTCTGACCCTAAGAGGCCTAACCCAAAACGGAACTCTAAACGTCAGCTGTGCATGGCATGCAGTTAACACTAACCCTAACCCTAACCCTAACCCTAACGCTAACCCTAACCCTAACCCTAAACCTAACCTTAACCCTAACCCTAAGAGGCCTAACCCGAAACGCAACTCTAAACATCAGCTGTGCATGGCATGTACCTAACCCTAACCCTAACCCTAACCCTAACCCTAATCCTGACCCTAAGGGTCCTAACCCTTGACGGAACTCTAAACCTCAGCTGTGCATGGCATGTACATAACCCTAACCCTAACCCTAACGCTAACCCTAACCCTAACCCTGACCCTAAGAGGCCGAACCCAAAATGGAACTCTAAACCTCAGCTGTACATGACATGTACCTAACCCTAACCCTAACCCTAACCCTAACCATAACCCTAAACCTAACCCTAATCCTGACCCTAAGAGGCCTAACGTTTGACGGAACTCTAAACCTCAGCTGTGCATGGCATGTACATAACCCTAACCCTAACCCTAATCCTAACCCTAACCCTAACCCTAAACCTAAACCTAACCCTAAGAGACCTAACCCTAAACGGAACTCTAAACCTCAGCTGTGCATGGCATGTACGTAACCCTAACCCTAACCCTAACCCTAACCCTAACCATAACCCTAACCCTAATCCTAAACCTAACCCTAATCCTGACCCTAAGAGTCCTAACCCTAGACCAACTCTAAACCTCAGCTGTGCATGGCAGGTACATAACCCTAACCCTAACCCTAACCCTAACCCTAACCCTAAACCTGACCCTAAGAGAGCTAAACCTAAATGGAGCTCTAAACCTCAGCTGTGCATGGCATGTACGTAACCCTAACCCTAACCCTAACCCTAACCCTAACCCTAACCCTGACCCCAAGAGGCCGAACCCAAAACGGAACTCTAAACCTCAGCTGTGCATGGCATGTACCTAACCCTAACCCTAACCCTAACCCTAATCCTGACCCTAAGGGTCCTAACCCTTGACGGAACTCTAAACCTCAGCTGTGCATGGCATGTACATAACCCTAACCCTAACCCTAACCCTAACCCTAACTCTAACCCTAACCCTAACCCTAAGAGGCCTAACCCTAAACGCAACTCTAAACCTCAGCTGTGCATGGCATGTACGTAACCCTAACCCTAACCCTAACCCTAACCCTAACCCTGACCCTAAGAGGCCGAAACCAAAACGGAACTCTAAACCTCAGCTGTGCATGGCATGTACCTAACCCTAACCCTAACCCTAACCCTAACCCTAACCCTAACCCTAACCCTAACCCTAACCCTAACCCTAAGAGTCCTAACCCTAGACGGAACTCTAAAACTCAGCTGTGCATGGCAGGTACATAACCCTAACCCTAACCCTAACCCTAACCCTTACCCTAACCCTAAACCTAACCCTAATCCTAAACCTAAGAGGCCTAACCCTTGACGGAACTCTAAACCTCAGCTGTGCATGGCATGCAGTTAACCCTAACCCTAACCCTAACCCTAACCCTAACCCTAACCCTAATCCTAACCTTAACCCTAACCCTAACCCTAACGCTAACCCTAAGAGGCCTAACCCTAAACGCAACTCTAAACCTCAGCTGTGCCTGGCATGCACTTAACCGTAACCGTAACCGTAACCGTAACCGTAACCCTAACCCTAACCCTAACCCTAACCCTAACCCTAACCCTAACCCTAACCGTAATCCTAACCCTAACCCTAACCCTAACCTTAACCCTAACCCTAAGAGGCCTAACCCTAAACGCAACTCTAAACCTCAGCTGTGCATGGCATGTAGGTAACCCTAACCCTAACCCTAACCCTAACCTTAACCCTAACGCTAACCCTAACCCTAACGTTGACCCTAAGAGGCCTAACCCAAAACGGAACTCAAAACCTCAGCTGTGCATGGCATGCACTTAACCCTAACCCTAACCCTAACCTAAACTTATCCCTAACCCTAAGAGACCTAACCCAAAACGGAACTCTAAACCTCAGCTGTGCATGGCATGTACGTAACCTTAACCCTAACCCTAACCCTATCCCTAACCCTAACCATAACCCTAACCCTAATCCTAAACCTAACCCTAATCCTGACCCTAAGATTCCTAACCCTAGACGGAACTCTAAACCTCAGCTGTGCATGGCAGGTACATAACCCTAACCCTAACCCAAACCCTAACCCTAACCCTAACCCTAACCCTAACCCTAAACGTAAACCGAACCCTAATCCTGACCCTAAGGGTCCTTACCCTTGACGGAACTCTAAACCTCAGCTGTGCATGGCATGTACGTAACCCTAACCCTAACCCTAACCCGAACCCTAACTCTGACCCTAAGAGGCCGAACCCAAAACGGAACTCATAACCTCAGCTGTGCATGGAATGTACCTAACCCTATCCCTAACCCTAACCCTAACCCTAACCCTAACCCTAACGCTAACCCTAACCCTAACCCTAACCCTAACCCTAACCCTAACCCTAACCCTAACCCTAACCGTAACCCTAACCCTAAGAGGCCTAACCCTAAACGCAACTCTAAACCTCAGCTGTGCATGCCATGTACGTAACCGTAACCCTAACCCTAACCCTAACCCTAACCCTAACCCTAACCCTAACCCTAACCTTAACCCTAACCCTAAGAGGCCTAACCCTAAACGCAACTCTAAACCTCAGCTGTGCATGGCAGGTACATAACCCTAACCCTAACCCTAACCCTAACCCTAACCCTGACCCTAAGAGGCCTAACCCAAAACGGAACTCTAAACCTCAGCTGTGCATGGCATGTACCTAACCCTAACCCTAACCCTAAGCCTAACCCTAACCCTAACCCTAACTCTGACCCTAAGAGGCCTAACCCAAAACGCAACTCTAAACGTCAGCTGTGCATGGCATGCAGTTAACACTAACCCTAACCCTAACCCTAACCCTAACGCTAACCCTAACCCTAACCCTAAACCTAACCTTAACCCTAACCCTAAGAGGCCTAACCCTAAACGGAACTCTAAACCTCAGCTGTGCATGGCATGTACCTAACCCTAACCCTAACCCTAACCCTAACCCTAACCCTAACCCTAACCCTAAGAGACCTAACCCAAAACGGAACTCTAAACCTCAGCTGTGCATTGCATGCACTTAACCCTAACCCTAACCCTAACCCTAACCCTAACCCTAACCCTAACCCTAAACTTAACCCTAACCCTAAGAGACCTAACCCTAAACGGAACTCTAAACCTCAGCTGTGCATGGCATGTACGTAACCCTAACCCTAACCCTAACCCTAACCCTAACCCTAACCGTAACCCTAACCCTAATCCTAAACCTAACCCTAATCCTGACCCTAAGAGTCCTAACCCTAAACGGAACTCTAAACCTCAGCTGTGCATGGCAGGTACATAACCCTAACCCTAACCCTAACCCTAACCCTAACCCTAACCCTAACCCTAACCCTAACCCTAATCCTGACCCTAATCCTGACCCTAAGGGTCCTAACCCTTGACGGAACTCTAAACCTCAGCTGTGCATGGCATGTACATAACCCTAACCCTAACCCTAACCCTAACCCTAACCCTAACCCTAACCCTAAGAGGCCTAACCCTAAACGCAACTCTAAACCTCAGCTGTGCATGGCATGTACGTAACCCTAACCCTAACCCTAACCCTAACCCTAACCCTGACCCTAAGAGGCCTAACCCAAAACGGAACTCTAAACCTCAGCTGTGCATGGCATGTACCTAACCCTAACCCTAACCCTAACCCTAACCCTAACCCTAACCCTAATCCTAAACCTAACCCTAATCCTGACCCTAAGAGTCCTAACCCTAGACGGAACTCTAAAACTCAGCTGTGCATGGCAGGTACATAACCCTAACCCTAACCCTAACCCTAACCCTTACCCTAACCCTAAACCTAACCCTAATCCTAAACCTAACAGGCCTAACCCTTGACGGAACTCTAAACCTCAGCTGTGCATGGCATGTACATAATCCTAAACCTAACCCTAACCCTAACCCTAACCCTGACCCTAAGAGGCCTAACCCTTGACGGAACTCTTAACCTCAGCTGTGCATGGCATGCAGTTAACCCTAACCCTAACCCTAACCCTAACCCTAACCCTAACCCTAACCCTAATCCTAACCTTAACCCTAACCCTAACCCTAACGCTAACCCTAAGAGGCCTAACCCTAAACGCAACTCTAAACCTCAGCTGTGCATGGCATGCACTTAATCGTAACCGTAACCGTAACCGTAACCGTAACCCTAACCGTAACCCTAACCCTAACCCTAACCCTAACCCTAACCCTAACCGTAATCCTAACCCTAACCCTAACCCTAACCTTAACCCTAACCCTAAGAGGCCTAACCCTAAACGCAACTCTAAACCTCAGCTGTGCATGGCATGTAGGTAACCCTAACCCTAACCCTAACCCTAACCTTAACCCTAACGCTAACCCTAACCCTAACCTTGACCCTAAGAGGCCTAACCCAAAACGGAACTCAAAACCTCAGCTGTGCATGGCATGCACTTAACCCTAACCCTAACCCTAACCTAAACTTATCCCTAACCCTAAGAGACCTAACCCAAAACGGAACTCTAAACCTCAGCTGTGCATGGCATGTACGTAACCTTAACCCTAACCCTAACCCTATCCCTAACCCTAACCATAACCCTAACCCTAATCCTAAACCTAACCCTAATCCTGACCCTAAGATTCCTAACCCTAGACGGAACTCTAAACCTCAGCTGTGCATGGCAGGTACATAACCCTAACCCTAACCCTAACCCTAACCCTAACCCTAACCCTAACCCTAACCCTAAACGTAAACCGAACCCTAATCCTGACCCTAAGGGTCCTTACCCTTGACGGAACTCTAAACCTCAGCTGTGCATGGCATGTACGTAACCCTAACCCTAACCCTAACCCGAACCCTAACTCTGACCCTAAGAGGCCGAACCCAAAACGGAACTCATAACCTCAGCTGTGCATGGAATGTACCTAACCCTATCCCTAACCCTAACCCTAACCCTAACCCTAACCCTAACGCTAACCCTAACCCTAACCCTAACCCTAACCCTAACCCTAACCCTAACCCTAACCCTAACCCTAACCCTAACCCTAAGAGGCCTAACCCTAAACGCAACTCTAAACCTCAGCTGTGCATGCCATGTACGTAACCGTAACCCTAACCCTAACCCTAACCCTAACCCTAACCCTAACCCTAACCTTAACCCTAACCCTAAGAGGCCTAACCCTAAACGCAACTCTAAACCTCAGCTGTGCATGGCAGGTACATAACCCTAACCCTAACCCTAACCCTAACCCTAACCCTGACCCTAAGAGGCCTAACCCAAAACGGAACTCTAAACCTCAGCTGTGCATGGCATGTACCTAACCCTAACCCTAACCCTAAGCCTAACCCTAACCCTAACCCTAACTCTGACCCTAAGAGGCCTAACCCAAAACGCAACTCTAAACGTCAGCTGTGCATGGCATGCAGTTAACACTAACCCTAACCCTAACCCTAACCCTAACGCTAACCCTAACCCTAACCCTAAACCTAACCTTAACCCTAACCCTAAGAGGCCTAACCCTAAACGGAACTCTAAACCTCAGCTGTGCATGGCATGTACCTAACCCTAACCCTAACCCTAACCCTAACCCTAACCCTAACCCTAACCCTAAGAGACCTAACCCAAAACGGAACTCTAAACCTCAGCTGTGCATTGCATGCACTTAACCCTAACCCTAACCCTAACCCTAACCCTAACCCTAACCCTAACCCTAAACTTAACCCTAACCCTAAGAGACCTAACCCTAAACGGAACTCTAAACCTCAGCTGTGCATGGCATGTACGTAACCCTAACCCTAACCCTAACCCTAACCCTAACCCTAACCGTAACCCTAACCCTAATCCTAAACCTAACCCTAATCCTGACCCTAAGAGTCCTAACCCTAAACGGAACTCTAAACCTCAGCTGTGCATGGCAGGTACATAACCCTAACCCTAACCCTAACCCTAACCCTAACCCTAACCCTAACCCTAACCCTAACCCTAATCCTGACCCTAATCCTGACCCTAAGGGTCCTAACCCTTGACGGAACTCTAAACCTCAGCTGTGCATGGCATGTACATAACCCTAACCCTAACCCTAACCCTAACCCTAACCCTAACCCTAACCCTAAGAGGCCCTACCCTAAACGCAACTCTAAACCTCAGCTGTGCATGGCATGTACGTAACCCTAACCCTAACCCTAACCCTAACCCTAACCCTGACCCTAAGAGGCCTAACCCAAAACGGAACTCTAAACCTCAGCTGTGCATGGCATGTACCTAACCCTAACCCTAACCCTAACCCTAACCCTAACCCTAACCCTAATACTAAACCTAACCCTAATCCTGACCCTAAGAGTCCTAACCCTAGACGGAACTCTAAAACTCAGCTGTGCATGGCAGGTACATAACCCTAACCCTAACCCTAACCCTTACCCTAACCCTAAACCTAACCCTAATCCTGACCCTAAGAGGCCTAACCCTTGACGGAACTCTAAACCTCAGCTGTGCATGGCATGCAGTTAACCCTAACCCTAACCCTAACCCTAACCCTAACCCTAATCCTAACCTTAACCCTAACCCTAACCCTAACGCTAACCCTAAGAGGCCTAACCCTAAACGCAACTCTAAACCTCAGCTGTGCATGGCATGAACGTAAACGTAACCGTAACCGTAACCGTAACCGTAACCGTAACCCTAACCCTAACCCTAACCCTAACCCTAACCGTAATCCTAACCCTAACCCTAACCCTAACCTTAACCCTAACACTAAGAGGCCTAACACTAAACGCAACTCTAAACCTCAGCTGTGCATGGCATGTAGGTAACCCTAACCCTAACCCTAACCCTAACCTTAACCCTAACGCTAACCCTAACCCTAACCCTGACCCTAAGAGGCCTAACCCAAAACGGAACTCTAAACCTCAGCTGT
>NW_026599604.1:1122500-1127500 GCF_023634155.1 Falco peregrinus
CTCTAAACCTCAGCTGTGCATGGCATGTACCTAACCCTAACCCTAACCCTAACCCTAAAGCTAACCCTAACCCTAACCCTAAGAGACCTAACCCAAAACGGAACTCTAAACCTCAGCTGTGCATTGCATGCACTTAACCCTAACCCTAACCCTAACCCTAACCCTAACCCTAACCCTAACCCTAACCCTAACCCTAACCCTAACCCTAAACCTAACCTTAACCCTAACCCTAAGAGGCCTAACCCGAAACGCAACTCTAAACATCAGCTGTGCATGGCATGTACCTAACCCTAACCCTAACCCTAACCCTAACCCTAACCCTAATCCTGACCCTAAGGGTCCCAACCCTTGACGGAACTCTAAACCTCAGCTGTGCATGGCATGTACATAACCCTAACCCTAACCCTAACGCTAACCCTAACCCTAACCGTGACCCTAAGAGGCCAAACCCAAAATGGAACTCTAAACCTCAGCTGTGCATGGCATGTACCTAACCCTAACCCTAACCCTAACCCTAACCCTAACCGTAATCCTAACCCTAACCCTAACCCTAACCTTAACCCTAACCCTAAGAGGCCTAACGTTTGACGGAACTCTAAACCTCAGCTGTGCATGGCATGTACATAACCCTAACCTTAACCCTAACCCTAACCCTAACCTTAACCCTAACCCTAACCCTGACCCTAAGAGGCCCAACCCAAAACGGAACTCTAAACCTCAGCTGTGCATGGCATGCAGTTAACCCTAACCCTAACCCTAACCCTAACCCTAACCCTATTCCTAACCTTAACCCTAACCCTAACCCTAAGAGGCCTAACCCTAAACGCAACTCTAAAACTCAGCTGTGCATGGCATGCACGTAACCGTAACCGTAACCGTAACCGTAACCGTAACCGTAACCGTAACCCTAACCCTAACCCTAACCCTAACCCTAACCGTAATCCTAACCCTAACCCTAACCCTAACCTTAACCCTAACCCTAAGAGGCCTAACCCTAAACGCAACTCTAAACCTCAGCTGTGCATGGCATGTACCTAACCCTAACCCTAACCCTAAGCCTAACCCTAACCCTAACCCTAACCCTAACCCTAAGAGACCTAACCCAAAACGGAACTCTAAACCTCAGCTGTGCATGGCATGCACTTAACCCTAACCCTAACCCTAACCCTAACCCTAACCCTAAACCTAACCTTAACCCTAACCCTAAGAGGCCTAACCCTAAACGCAACTCTAAACCTCAGCTGTGCATGGCATGTACCTAACCCTAACCCTAACCCTAACCCTAACCCTAATCCTGACCCTAAGGGTCCTAACCCTTGACGGAACTCTAAACCTCAGCTGTGCATGGCATGTACATAACCCTAACCCTAACCCTAACGCTAACCCTAACCCTAACCCTGACCCTAAGAGGCCGAACCCAAAATGGAACTCTAAACCTCAGCTGTACATGACATGTACCTAACCCTAACCCTAACCCTAACCCTAACCATAACCCTAAACCTAACCCTAATCCTGACCCTAAGAGGCCTAACGTTTGACGGAACTCTAAACCTCAGCTGTGCATGGCATGTACATAACCCTAACCTTAACCCTAACCCTAACCCTAACCTTAACCCTAACCTTAACCCTGACCCTAAGAGGCCTAACCCAAAACGGAACTCTAAACCTCAGCTGTGCATGGCATGCAGTTAACCCTAACCCTAACCCTAACCCTAACCCTAACCCTAACCCTAATCGTAACCTTAACCCTAATCCTGACCCTAAGAGGCCTAACCCTAAACGGAACTCTAAACCTCAGCTGTGCATGGCATGCACGTAACCGTAACCCTAACCCTAACCGTAACCGTAACCGTAACCGTAACCGTAACCGTAACCCTAACCCTAACCCTAACCCTAACCCTAACCCTAACCGTAATCCTAACCCTAACCCTAACCCTAACCTTAACCCTAACCCTAAGAGGCCTAACCCTAATTGCAACTCTAAACCTCAGCTGTGCATGGCATGTAGGTAACCCTAACCCTAACCCTAACCCTAACCTTAAACCTAAAGCTAACCCTAACCCTAACCCTGACCCTAAGACGCCTAACCCAAAACGGAACTCTAAACCTCAGCTGTGCATGGCATGCACTTAACCCTAACCCTAACCCTAACCCTAACCCTAACCCTAACCCTAATCCTAACACTAACCCTGACCCCAAGAGGCCGAACCCAAAACGGAACTCTAAACCTCAGCTGTGCATGGCATGCACTTAACCCTAACCCTAACCCTAACCCTAACCCTAACCCTAACCCTAACCCTAACCCTAACCCTAACCCTAACGCTAACCCTAACCCTAACTCTAATCCTGACCCTAAGGGGCCTAACCCAAAGCTTAACTCTAAACCTCAGCTGTGCATGGCATGCACGTAACCGTAACCGTAACCGTAACCCTAACCCTAACCCTAACCCTAACCCTAACCCTAACCCTAACGCTAACCCTAACCCTAACCCTAAACCTAACCTTAACCCTAACCCTAAGAGGCCTAACCCTAAACGCAACTCTAAACCTCAGCTGTGCATGGCATGTAGGTAACCCTAACCCTAACCCTAACCCTAACCTTAACCCTAAAGCTAACCCTAACCCTAACCCTGACCCTAAGAGGCCTAATCCAAAACGGAACTCTAAACCTCAGCTGTGCATGGCATGCACTTAACCCTAACCCTAACTGTAACCCTAACCCTAACCCTAATCCTAACCCTAACCCTAACCCTAACCCTAAGAGGCCTAACCCTAAACGCAACTCTAAACCTCAGCTGTGCATGGCATGCACATAACCGTAACCGTAACCGTAACCGTAACCGTAACCGTAACCGTAAACGTAACCCTAACCCTAACCCTAACCCTAACCCTAACCGTAATCCTAACCCTAACTCTAACCCTAACCTTAACCCTAACCCTAAGAGGCCTAACCCTAAACGCAACTCTAAACCTCAGCTGTGCATGGCATGTACCTAACCCTAACCCTAACCCTAACCCTAACCCTAACCCTAACCCTAAACCTAACCATAACCCTAACCCTAATCCTGACCCTAAGGGTCCTAACCCTTGACGGAACTCTAAACCTCAGCTGTGCATGGCATGTACATAACCCTAACCCTAACCCTAACCCTAACCCTAAACCTAACCCTAAACCTAACCCTAACCCTAACCCTAACCCTAACCCTAAGAGGCCTAACCATAAATGCAACTCTAAAACTCAGCTGTGCATGCCATGTACGTAACCCTAACCCTAACCCTAACCCTAACCCTAACCCTAAGAGGCCGAACCCAAAACGGAACTCTAAACCTCAGCTGTGCATGGCATGTACGTAACCCTAACCCTAACCCTAACCCTAGCCCTAACCCTAATCCTAACCCTAACCATAACCCTAACCCTAATCCTAAATATAACCCTAATCCTGACCCTAAGAGTCCTAACCCTTGACGGAACTCTAAACCTCAGCTGTGCATGGCATGTATTTAACCCTAACCCTTACCCTAACCCTAACCCTAACCCTAACCCTAACCCTAAACCTAACCTTAACCCTAACCCTAAGAGGCCTAACCCTAAACGCAACTCTAAACATCAGCTGTGCATGGCATGTACCTAACCCTAACCGTAACCCTAACCCTAACCCTAATCCTGACCCTAAGGGTCCTAACCCTTGACGGAACTCTAAACCTCAGCTGTGCATGGCATGTACATAACCCTAACCCTAACCCTAACGCTAACCCTAACCCTAACCCTGACCCTAAGAGGCCGAACCCAAAATGGAACTCTAAACCTCAGATGTACATGACATGTACCTAACCCTAACCCTAACCCTAACCCTAACCATAACCCTAAACCTAACCCTAATCCTGACCCTAAGAGGCCTAACGTTTGACGGAACTCTAAACCTCAGCTGTGCATGGCATGTACATAACCCTAACCTTAACCCTAACCCTAACCCTAACCTTAACCCTAACCCTAACCCTGACCCTAAGAGGCCTAACCCAAAACGGAACTCTAAACCTCAGCTGTGCATGGCATGCAGTTAACCCTAACCCTAACCCTAACCCTAACCCTAACCCTATTCCTCACCTTAACCCTAATCCTGACCCTAAGAGGCCTAACCCTAAACGGAACTCTAAACCTCAGCTGTGCATGGCATGCACGTAACCGTAACCCTAACCGTAACCGTAACCGTAACCGTAACCGTAACCGTAACCGTAACCGTAACCGTAACCCTAACCCTAACCCTAACCCTAACCCTAACCCTAACCGTAATCCTAACCCTAACCCTAACCCTAACCTTAACCCTAACCCTAAGAGGCCTAACCCTAAACGCAACTCTAAACCTCAGCTGTGCATGGCATGTAGGTAACCCTAACCCTAACCCTAACCCTAACCTTAACCCTAAAGCTAACCCTAACCCTAACCCTGACCCTAAGACGCCTAACCCAAAACGGAACTCTAAACCTCAGCTGTGCATGGCATGCACTTAACCCTAACCCTAACCCTAACCCTAACCCTAACCCTAACCCTAATCCTAACCCTAACCCTAACCCCAAGAGGCCTAACCCAAAACGGAACTCTAAACCTCAGCTGTGCATGGCATGCACTTAACCCTAACCCTAACCCTAACCCTAACCCTAACCCTAACCCTAACCCTAACCCTAACCCTAACCCTAACCCTAACCCTAACCCTAACGCTAACCCTAACCCTAACTCTAATCCTGACCCTAAGGGGCCTAACCCAAAGCTTAACTCTAAACCTCAGCTGTGCATGGCATGCACGTAACCGTAACCGTAACCGTAACCGTAACCCTAACCCTAACCCTAACCCTAGCCCTAACCCTAACCCTAACCGTAATCCTAACCCTATACCCTAACCCTAACCTTAACCCTAACCCTAAGAGGCCTAACCCTAAACGCAACTCTAAACCTCAGCTGTGCATGGCATGTAGGTAACCCTAACCCTAACCCTAACCCTAAC
>NW_026599604.1:1142500-1150000 GCF_023634155.1 Falco peregrinus
CGCAACTCTAAACATCAGCTGTGCATGGCATGTACCTAACCCTAACCCTAACCCTAACCCTAACCCTAATCCTGACCCTAAGGGTCCTAACCCTTGACGGAACTCTAAACCTCAGCTGTGCATGGCATGTACATAACCCTAACCCTAACCCTAACGCTAACCCTAACCCTAACCCTGACCCTAAGAGGCCGAACCCAAAATGGAACTCTAAACCTCAGCTGTACATGACATGTACCTAACCCTAACCCTAACCCTAACCCTAACCCTAACCCTAAACCTAACCCTAATCCTGACCCTAAGAGGCCTAACGTTTGACGGAACTCTAAACCTCAGCTGTGCATGGCATGTACATAACCCTAACCTTAACCCTAACCCTAACCCTAACCCTAACCCTAACCCTAACCCTAACCCTGACCCTAAGAGGCCTAACCCTTGACGGAACTCTAAACCTCAGCTGTGCATGGCATGCAGTTAACCCTAACCCTAACCCTAACCCTAACCCTAACCCTAACCCTAATCCTAACCTTAACCCTAACCCTAACCCTAACGCTAACCCTAAGAGGCCTAACCCTAAACGCAACTCTAAACCTCAGCTGTGCATGGCATGCACTTAACCGTAACCGTAACCGTAACCGTAACCGTAACCCTAACCCTAACCCTAACCCTAACCCTAACCCTAACCGTAATCCTAACCCTAACCCTAACCCTAACCTTAACCCTAACCCTAAGAGGCCTAACCCTAAACGCAACTCTAAACCTCAGCTGTGCATGGCATGTAGGTAACCCCAACCCTAACCCTAACCCTAACCTTAACCCTAACGCTAACCCTAACCCTAACCTTGACCCTAAGAGGCCTAACCCAAAACGGAACTCAAAACCTCAGCTGTGCATGGCATGCACTTAACCCTAACCCTAACCCTAACCCTAACCTAAACTTAACCCTAACCCTAAGAGACCTAACCCAAAACGGAACTCTAAACCTCAGCTGTGCATGGCACGTACGTAACCTTAACCCTAACCCTAACCCTATCCCTAACCCTAAACATAACCCTAACCCTAATCCTAAACCTAACCCTAATCCTGACCCTAAGATTCCTAACCCTAGACGGAACTCTAAACCTCAGCTGTGCATGGCAGGTACATAACCCTAACCCTAACCCAAACCCTAACCCTAACCCTAACCCTAACCCTAACCCTAAACCTAAACCGAACCCTAATCCTGACCCTAAGGGTCCTTACCCTTGACGGAACTCTAAACCTCAGCTGTGCATGGCATGTACGTAACCCTAACCCTAACCCTAACCCGAACCCTAACTCTGACCCTAAGAGGCCGAACCCAAAACGGAACTCTTAACCTCAGCTGTGCATGGAATGTACCTAACCCTATCCCTAACCCTAACCCTAACCCTAACCCTAACCCTAACGCTAACCCTAACCCTAACCCTAACCCTAACCCTAACCCTAACCCTAACCCTAACCCTAACCCTAACCCTAAGAGGCCTAACCCTAAACGCAACTCTAAACCTCAGCTGTGCATGGCATGTACGTAACCGTAACCCTAACCCTAACCCTAACCCTAACCCTAACCTTAACCCTAACCCTAAGAGGCCTAACCCTAAACGGAACTCTAAACCTCAGCTGTGCATGGCAGGTACATAACCCTAACCCTAACCCTAACCCTAACCCTAACCCTGACCCTAAGAGGCCTAACGTTTGACGGAACTCTAAACCTCAGCTGTGCATGGCATGTACCTAACCCTAACCCTAACCCTAAGCCTAACCCTAACCCTAACCCTAACTCTGACCCTAAGAGGCCTAACCCAAAACGGAACTCTAAACGTCAGCTGTGCATGGCATGCAGTTAACACTAACCCTAACCCTAACCCTAACCCTAACGCTAACCCTAACCCTAACCCTAAACCTAACCTTAACCCTAACCCTAAGAGGCCTAACCCTAAACGGAACTCTAAACCTCAGCTGTGCATGGCATGTACCTAACCCTAACCCTAACCCTAACCCTAACCCTAACCCTAACCCTAACCCTAACCCTAAGAGACCTAACCCAAAACGGAACTCTAAACCTCAGCTGTGCATTGCATGCACTTAACCCTAACCCTAACCCTAACCCTAACCCTAACCCTAACCCTAACCCTAACCCTAAACCTAACCTTAACACTAACCCTAAGAGGCCTAACCCGAAACGCAACTCTAAACATCAGCTGTGCATGGCATGTACATAACCCTAACCCTAACCCTAACGCTAACCCTAACCCTAACCCTGACCCTAAGAGGCCGAACCCAAAATGGAACTCTAAACCTCAGCTGTACATGACATGTACCTAACCCTAACCCTAACCCTAACCCTAACCATAACCCTAAACCTAACCCTAATCCTGACCCTAAGAGGCCTAACGTTTGACGGAACTCTAAACCTCAGCTGTGCATGGCATGTACATAACCCTAACCCTAACCCTAATCCTAACCCTAACCCTAACCCTAACGCTAACCCTAACCCTAAACCTAACCGTAATCCTGACCCTAAGAGGCCTAACCCAAAACGGAACTCTAAACGTCAGCTGTGCATGGCATGCAGTTAACACTAACCCTAACCCTAACCCTAACCCTAACCCTAACCCTAACCCTAACCCTAAACCTAAACCTAACCCTAAGAGACCTAACCCTAAACGGAACTCTAAACCTCAGCTGTGCATGGCATGTACGTAACCCTAACCCTAACCCTAACCCTAACCCTAACCATAACCCTAACCCTAATCCTAAACCTAACCCTAATCCTGACCCTAAGAGTCCTAACCCTAGACGGAACTCTAAACCTCAGCTGTGCATGGCAGGTACATAACCCTAACCCTAACCCTAACCCTAACTTTAACCCTAACCCTAACCCTAAACCTGACCCTAAGAGAGCTAAACCTAAATGGAGCTCTAAACCTCAGCTGTGCATGGCATGTACGTAACCCTAACCCTAACCCTAACCCTAACCCTAACCCTAACCCTGACCCCAAGAGGCCGAACCCAAAACGGAACTCTAAACCTCAGCTGTGCATGGCATGTACCTAACCCTAACCCTAACCCTAACCCTAACCCTAACCCTAACCCTAACCCTAACCCTAACCCTAACCCTAACCCTAATCCTGACCCTAAGGGTCCTAACCCTTGACGGAACTCTAAACCTCAGCTGTGCATGGCATGTACATAACCCTAACCCTAACCCTAACCCTAACCCTAACTCTAACCCTAACCCTAACCCTAAGAGGCCTAACCCTAAACGCAACTCTAAACCTCAGCTGTGCATGGCATGTACGTAACCCTAACCCTAACCCTAACCCTAACCCTAACCCTGACCCTAAGAGGCCGAACCCAAAACGGAACTCTAAACCTCAGCTGTGCATGGCATGTACCTAACCCTAACCCTAACCCTAACCCTAACCCTAACCCTAACCCTAACCCTAATCCTAAACCTAACCCTAATCCTGACCCTAAGAGTCCTAACCCTAGACGGAACTCTAAAACTCAGCTGTGCATGGCAGGTACATAACCCTAACCCTAACCCTAACCCTAACCCTTACCCTAACCCTAAACCTAACCCTAATCCTAAACCTAAGAGGCCTAACCCTTGACGGAACTCTAAACCTCAGCTGTGCATGGCATGTACATAACCCTAACCCTAACCCTAACCCTAACCCTAACCCTAACCCTAACCCTAACCCTAACCCTAACCCTAACCCTAACCCTGACCCTAAGAGGCCTAACCCTTGACGGAACTCTAAACCTCAGCTGTGCATGGCATGCAGTTAACCCTAACCCTAACCCTAACCCTAACCCTAACCCTAACCCTAATCCTAACCTTAACCCTAACCCTAACCCTAACGCTAACCCTAAGAGGCCTAACCCTAAACGCAACTCTAAACCTCAGCTGTGCATGGCATGTACATAACCCTAACCCTAACCCTAACCCTAACCCTAACCCTAACCCTAACCCTAACCGTAATCCTAACCCTAACCCTAACCCTAACCTTAACCCTAACCCTAAGAGGCCTAACCCTAAACGCAACTCTAAACCTCAGCTGTGCATGGCATGTAGGTAACCCTAACCCTAACCTTAACCCTAACGCTAACCCTAACCCTAACCTTGACCCTAAGAGGCCTAACCCAAAACGGAACTCAAAACCTCAGCTGTGCATGGCATGCACTTAACCCTAACCCTAACCCTAACCCTAACCTAAACTTAACCCTAACCCTAAGAGACCTAACCCAAAACGGAACTCTAAACCTCAGCTGTGCATGGCATGTACGTAACCTTAACCCTAACCCTAACCCTATCCCTAACCCTAACCATAACCCTAACCCTAATCCTAAACCTAACCCTAATCCTGACCCTAAGATTCCTAACCCTAGACGGAACTCTAAACCTCAGCTGTGCATGGCAGGTACATAACCCTAACCCTAACCCTAACCCAAACCCTAACCCTAACCCTAACCCTAACCCTAACCCTAAACCTAAACCGAACCCTAATCCTGACCCTAAGGGTCCTAACCCTTGACGGAACTCTAAACCTCAGCTGTGCATGGCATGTACGTAACCCTAACCCTAACCCTAACCCGAACCCTAACTCTGACTCTAAGAGGCCGAACCCAAAACGGAACTCTTAACCTCAGCTGTGCATGGCATGTACCTAACCCTATCCCTAATCCTAACCCTAACCCTAACCCTAACCCTAACGCTAACCCTAACCCTAACCCTAACCCTAACCCTAACCCTAACCCTAACCCTAACCCTAAGAGGCCTAACCCTAAACGCAACTCTAAACCTCAGCTGTGCATGGCATGTACGTAACCGTAACCCTAACCCTAACCCTAACCCTAACCCTAACCTAAACCCTAACCCTAAGAGGCCTAACCCAAAACGGAACTCTAAACCTCAGCTGTGCATGGCATGTACCTAACCCTAACCCTAACCCTAACCCTAACCCTAACCCTGACCCTAAGAGGCCTAACCCAAAACGGAACTCTAAACCTCAGCTGTGCATGGCATGTACCTAACCCTAACCCTAACCCTAAGCCTAAC
The DNA here is from genome assembly GCF_023634155.1 of Falco peregrinus. NCBI lineage: Eukaryota > Metazoa > Chordata > Aves > Falconiformes > Falconidae > Falco > Falco peregrinus. Next base: position 1,147,584 of record NW_026599604.1, read on the forward strand.
CCTAACCCTAACCCTAACTCTGACCCTAAGAGGCCTAACCCAAAACGGAACTCTAAACGTCAGCTGTGCATGGCATGCAGTTAACACTAACCCTAACCCTAACCCTAACCCTAAAGCTAACCCTAACCCTAACCCTAAAGCTAACCTTAACCCTAACCCTAAGAGGCCTAACCCTAAACGGAACTCTAAACCTCAGCTGTGCATGGCATGTACCTAACCCTAACCCTAACCCTAACCCTAATCCTAACCCTAACCCTAACCCTAAGAGACCTAACCCAAAACGGAACTCTAAACCTCAGCTGTGCATTGCATGCACTTAACCCTAACCCTAACCCTAACCCTAACCCTTACCCTAACCCTAACCCTAACCCTAACCCTAACCCTAAACCTAACCTTAACCCTAACCCTAAGAGGCCTAACCCGAAACGCAACTCTAAACATCAGCTGTGCATGGCATGTACCTAACCCTAACCCTAACCCTAACCCTAACCCTAACCCTAACCCTAACCCTAACCCTAAACCTAACCCTAATCCTGACCCTAAGAGGCCTAACGTTTGACGGAACTCTAAACCTCAGCTGTGCATGGCATGTACATAACCCTAACCTTAACCCTAACCCTAACCCTAACCTTAACCCTAACCCTAACCCTGACCCTAAGAGGCCCAACCCAAAACGGAACTCTAAATCTCAGCTGTGCATGGCATGCAGTTAACCCTAACCCTAACCCTAACCCTAACCCTAACCCTATTCCTAACCTTAACCCTAACCCTAACCCTAAGAGGCCTAACCCTAAACGCAACTCTAAAACTCAGCTGTGCATGCCATGCACGTAACCGTAACCGTAACCGTAACCGTAACCGTAACCGTAACCCTAACCCTAACCCTAACCCTAACCCTAACCCTAACCGTAATCCTAACCCTAAGCCTAACCTATACCTTAACCCTAACCCTAAGAGGCCTAACCCAAAACGGAACTCTAAACCTCAGCTGTGCATGGCATGCACTTAACCCTAACCCTAACCCTAACCCTAACCCTAACCCTAACCCTAACCCTAATCCTAACGCTAACCCTAACCCTAACTCTAATCCTGACCCTAAGGGGCCGAACCCAAAACGGAACTCTAAACCTCAGCTGTGCATGGCATGTACCTAACCCTAACCCTAACCCTAAGCCTAACCCTAACCCTAACCCTAACTCTGACCCTAAGAGGCCTAACCCAAAACGGAACTCTAAACGTCAGCTGTGCATGGCATGCAGTTAACACTAACCCTAACCCTAACCCTAACCCTAACGCTAACCCTAACCCTAACCCTAAACCTAACCTTAACCCTAACCCTAAGAGGCCTAACCCTAAACGGAACTCTAAACCTCAGCTGTGCATGGCATGTACCTAACCCTAACCCTAACCCTAACCCTAACCCTAACCCTAACCCTAACCCTAACCCTAAGAGACCTAACCCAAAACGGAACTCTAAACCTCAGCTGTGCATTGCATGCACTTAACCCTAACCCTAACCCTAACCCTAACCCTAACCCTAACCCTAACCCTAACCCTAAACCTAACCTTAACACTAACCCTAAGAGGCCTAACCCGAAACGCAACTCTAAACATCAGCTGTGCATGGCATGTACATAACCCTAACCCTAACCCTAACGCTAACCCTAACCCTAACCCTGACCCTAAGAGGCCGAACCCAAAATGGAACTCTAAACCTCAGCTGTACATGACATGTACCTAACCCTAACCCTAACCCTAACCCTAACCATAACCCTAAACCTAACCCTAATCCTGACCCTAAGAGGCCTAACGTTTGACGGAACTCTAAACCTCAGCTGTGCATGGCATGTACATAACCCTAACCCTAACCCTAATCCTAACCCTAACCCTAACCCTAACGCTAACCCTAACCCTAAACCTAACCGTAATCCTGACCCTAAGAGGCCTAACCCAAAACGGAACTCTAAACGTCAGCTGTGCATGGCATGTACCTAAACCTAACCCTAACCCTAAGCCTAACCCTAACCCTAACCCTAACCCTGACCCTAAGACGCCTAACCGAAAATGGAGCTCTAAACGTCAGCTGTGCATGGCATGCAGTTAACACTAACCCTAACCCTAACCCTAACCCTAACCCTAACCCTAACCCTAACCCTAAACCTAAACCTAACCCTAAGAGACCTAACCCTAAACGGAACTCTAAACCTCAGCTGTGCATGGCATGTACGTAACCCTAACCCTAACCCTAACCCTAACCCTAACCATAACCCTAACCCTAATCCTAAACCTAACCCTAATCCTGACCCTAAGAGTCCTAACCCTAGACGGAACTCTAAACCTCAGCTGTGCATGGCAGGTACATAACCCTAACCCTAACCCTAACCCTAACTTTAACCCTAACCCTAACCCTAAACCTG
>NW_026599604.1:1152500-1157500 GCF_023634155.1 Falco peregrinus
AAACGGAACTCTAAACGTCAGCTGTGCATGGCATGCAGTTAACACTAACCCTAACCCTAACCCTAACCCTAACGCTAACCCTAACCCTAACCCTAAACCTAACCTTAACCCTAACCCTAAGAGGCCTAACCCTAAACGGAACTCTAAACCTCAGCTGTGCATGGCATGTACCTAACCCTAACCCTAACCCTAACCCTAACCCTAACCCTAACCCTAACCCTAACCCTAAGAGACCTAACCCAAAACGGAACTCTAAACCTCAGCTGTGCATTGCATGCACTTAACCCTAACCCTAACCCTAACCCTAACCCTAACCCTAACCCTAACCCTAACCCTAAACCTAACCTTAACACTAACCCTAAGAGGCCTAACCCGAAACGCAACTCTAAACATCAGCTGTGCATGGCATGTACATAACCCTAACCCTAACCCTAACGCTAACCCTAACCCTAACCCTGACCCTAAGAGGCCGAACCCAAAATGGAACTCTAAACCTCAGCTGTACATGACATGTACCTAACCCTAACCCTAACCCTAACCCTAACCATAACCCTAAACCTAACCCTAATCCTGACCCTAAGAGGCCTAACGTTTGACGGAACTCTAAACCTCAGCTGTGCATGGCATGTACATAACCCTAACCCTAACCCTAATCCTAACCCTAACCCTAACCCTAACGCTAACCCTAACCCTAAACCTAACCGTAATCCTGACCCTAAGAGGCCTAACCCAAAACGGAACTCTAAACGTCAGCTGTGCATGGCATGTACCTAAACCTAACCCTAACCCTAAGCCTAACCCTAACCCTAACCCTAACCCTGACCCTAAGACGCCTAACCGAAAATGGAGCTCTAAACGTCAGCTGTGCATGGCATGCAGTTAACACTAACCCTAACCCTAACCCTAACCCTAACCCTAACCCTAACCCTAACCCTAAACCTAAACCTAACCCTAAGAGACCTAACCCTAAACGGAACTCTAAACCTCAGCTGTGCATGGCATGTACGTAACCCTAACCCTAACCCTAACCCTAACCCTAACCATAACCCTAACCCTAATCCTAAACCTAACCCTAATCCTGACCCTAAGAGTCCTAACCCTAGACGGAACTCTAAACCTCAGCTGTGCATGGCAGGTACATAACCCTAACCCTAACCCTAACCCTAACTTTAACCCTAACCCTAACCCTAAACCTGACCCTAAGAGAGCTAAACCTAAATGGAGCTCTAAACCTCAGCTGTGCATGGCATGTACGTAACCCTAACCCTAACCCTAACCCTAACCCTAACCCTAACCCTGACCCCAAGAGGCCGAACCCAAAACGGAACTCTAAACCTCAGCTGTGCATGGCATGTACCTAACCCTAACCCTAACCCTAACCCTAACCCTAACCCTAACCCTAACCCTAACCCTAACCCTAACCCTAACCCTAACCCTAATCCTGACCCTAAGGGTCCTAACCCTTGACGGAACTCTAAACCTCAGCTGTGCATGGCATGTACATAACCCTAACCCTAACCCTAACCCTAACCCTAACTCTAACCCTAACCCTAACCCTAAGAGGCCTAACCCTAAACGCAACTCTAAACCTCAGCTGTGCATGGCATGTACGTAACCCTAACCCTAACCCTAACCCTAACCCTAACCCTGACCCTAAGAGGCCGAACCCAAAACGGAACTCTAAACCTCAGCTGTGCATGGCATGTACCTAACCCTAACCCTAACCCTAACCCTAACCCTAACCCTAACCCTAACCCTAATCCTAAACCTAACCCTAATCCTGACCCTAAGAGTCCTAACCCTAGACGGAACTCTAAAACTCAGCTGTGCATGGCAGGTACATAACCCTAACCCTAACCCTAACCCTAACCCTTACCCTAACCCTAAACCTAACCCTAATCCTAAACCTAAGAGGCCTAACCCTTGACGGAACTGTAAACCTCAGCTGTGCATGGCATGTACATAACCCTAACCCTAACCCTAACCCTAACCCTAACCCTAACCCTAACCCTAACCCTAACCCTAACCCTGACCCTAAGAGGCCTAACCCTTGACGGAACTCTAAACCTCAGCTGTGCATGGCATGCAGTTAACCCTAACCCTAACCCTAACCCTAACCCTAACCCTAACCCTAATCCTAACCTTAACCCTAACCCTAACCCTAACCGTAATCCTAACCCTAACCCTAACCCTAACCTTAACCCTAACCCTAAGAGGCCTAACCCTAAACGCAACTCTAAACCTCAGCTGTGCATGGCATGTAGGTAACCCTAACCCTAACCTTAACCCTAACGCTAACCCTAACCCTAACCTTGACCCTAAGAGGCCTAACCCAAAACGGAACTCAAAACCTCAGCTGTGCATGGCATGCACTTAACCCTAACCCTAACCCTAACCCTAACCTAAACTTAACCCTAACCCTAAGAGACCTAACCCAAAACGGAACTCTAAACCTCAGCTGTGCATGGCATGTACGTAACCTTAACCCTAACCCTAACCCTATCCCTAACCCTAACCATAACCCTAACCCTAATCCTAAACCTAACCCTAATCCTGACCCTAAGATTCCTAACCCTAGACGGAACTCTAAACCTCAGCTGTGCATGGCAGGTACATAACCCTAACCCTAACCCTAACCCAAACCCTAACCCTAACCCTAACCCTAACCCTAACCCTAAACCTAAACCGAACCCTAATCCTGACCCTAAGGGTCCTAACCCTTGACGGAACTCTAAACCTCAGCTGTGCATGGCATGTACGTAACCCTAACCCTAACCCTAACCCGAACCCTAACTCTGACTCTAAGAGGCCGAACCCAAAACGGAACTCTTAACCTCAGCTGTGCATGGCATGTACCTAACCCTATCCCTAATCCTAACCCTAACCCTAACCCTAACCCTAACGCTAACCCTAACCCTAACCCTAACCCTAACCCTAACCCTAACCCTAACCCTAACCCTAAGAGGCCTAACCCTAAACGCAACTCTAAACCTCAGCTGTGCATGGCATGTACGTAACCGTAACCCTAACCCTAACCCTAACCCTAACCCTAACCTAAACCCTAACCCTAAGAGGCCTAACCCAAAACGGAACTCTAAACCTCAGCTGTGCATGGCATGTACCTAACCCTAACCCTAACCCTAACCCTAACCCTAACCCTGACCCTAAGAGGCCTAACCCAAAACGGAACTCTAAACCTCAGCTGTGCATGGCATGTACCTAACCCTAACCCTAACCCTAAGCCTAACCCTAACCCTAACCCTAACTCTGACCCTAAGAGGCCTAACCCAAAACGGAACTCTAAACGTCAGCTGTGCATGGCATGCAGTTAACACTAACCCTAACCCTAACCCTAACCCTAAAGCTAACCCTAACCCTAACCCTAAAGCTAACCTTAACCCTAACCCTAAGAGGCCTAACCCTAAACGGAACTCTAAACCTCAGCTGTGCATGGCATGTACCTAACCCTAACCCTAACCCTAACCCTAATCCTAACCCTAACCCTAACCCTAAGAGACCTAACCCAAAACGGAACTCTAAACCTCAGCTGTGCATTGCATGCACTTAACCCTAACCCTAACCCTAACCCTAACCCTTACCCTAACCCTAACCCTAACCCTAACCCTAACCCTAAACCTAACCTTAACCCTAACCCTAAGAGGCCTAACCCGAAACGCAACTCTAAACATCAGCTGTGCATGGCATGTACCTAACCCTAACCCTAACCCTAACCCTAACCCTAACCCTAACCCTAACCCTAACCCTAAACCTAACCCTAATCCTGACCCTAAGAGGCCTAACGTCTGACGGAACTCTAAACCTCAGCTGTGCATGGCATGTACATAACCCTAACCTTAACCCTAACCCTAACCCTAACCTTAACCCTAACCCTAACCCTGACCCTAAGAGGCCCAACCCAAAACGGAACTCTAAATCTCAGCTGTGCATGGCATGCAGTTAACCCTAACCCTAACCCTAACCCTAACCCTAACCCTATTCCTAACCTTAACCCTAACCCTAACCCTAAGAGGCCTAACCCTAAACGCAACTCTAAAACTCAGCTGTGCATGCCATGCACGTAACCGTAACCGTAACCGTAACCGTAACCGTAACCGTAACCCTAACCCTAACCCTAACCCTAACCCTAACCCTAACCGTAATCCTAACCCTAAGCCTAACCTATACCTTAACCCTAACCCTAAGAGGCCTAACCCAAAACGGAACTCTAAACCTCAGCTGTGCATGGCATGCACTTAACCCTAACCCTAACCCTAACCCTAACCCTAACCCTAACCCTAACCCTAATCCTAACGCTAACCCTAACCCTAACTCTAATCCTGACCCTAAGGGGCCGAACCCAAAACGGAACTCTAAACCTCAGCTGTGCATGGCATGTACATAACCCTAATCCTAACCCTAACCCTAACCCTAACCCTAACCCTAACCCTAATTCTGACCCTATCGGGCCTACCCCTTGACGGAACTCTAAACCTCAGCTGTGCATGGCATGTACGTAACCCTAACCCTAACCCTAACCCTAACCCTAATCCTAACCCTAACCATAACCCTAACCCTAATCCTAAATATAACCCTAATCCTGACCCTAAGAGTCCTAACCCTTGACGGAACTCTAAACCTCACCTGTGCATGGCAGGTACATAACCCTGACCCTAACCCTAACCCTAACCCTAACCCAAACCCTTACCCTAACCCTAACCCTAAACCTAACCCTAATCCTGACCCTAAGTGGCCTAACCCTTGACGGAACTCTAAACCTCAGCTGTGCATGGCATGTATTTAACCCTAACCCTTACCCTAACCCTAATCCTAACCCTAACCCTAACCCTGACCCTAAGAGGCCTAACCCTAAACGCAACTCTAAACCTCAGCTGTGCGTGGCATGTAGGTAACCCTAACCCTAACCCTAACCCTAACCTTAACCCTAAAGCTAACCCTAACCCTAACCCTGACCCTAAGAGGCCGAAACCAAAACGGAACAC
>NW_026599604.1:1167500-1175000 GCF_023634155.1 Falco peregrinus
AACTCTAAACCTCAGCTGTGCATGGCATGTACATAACCCTAACCCTAACCCTAACCCTAACCCTAACCCTAACCCTAACCCTAACCCTAACCCTAACCCTAACCCTAACCCTAACCCTAACCCTAAACCTCAGCTGTGCATGGCAGGTACATAACCCTAACCCTAACCCTAACCCTAACCCTAACCCTAACCCTAACCCTAACCCTAACCCTAACCCTAACCCTAACCCTAACCCTAACCCTAACCCTAACCCTAAGAGACCTAACCAAAAACGGAACTCTAAACCTCAGCTGTGCATGGCATGCACTTAACCCTAACCCTAACCCTAACCCTAACCCTAACCCTAACCCTAACCCTAACCCTAACCCTAACCCTAACCCTAACCCTAACCCTAAGAGGCCTAACCCTAAACGCAACTATAAACCTCAGCTGTGCATGGCATGTACCTAACCCTAACCCTAACCCTAAACCTAAACCTAACCCTAATCCTGACCCTAAGAGGCCTAACGTTTGACGGAACTCTAAACCTCAGCTGTGCATGGCATGTACATAACCCTAACCTTAACCCTAACCCTAACCCTAACCTTAACCCTAACCCTAACCCTGACCCTAAGAGGCCTAACCCAAAACGGAACTCTAAACCTCAGCTGTGCATGGCATGCACGTAACCGTAACCGTTACCGTAACCGTAACCGTAACCGTAACCCTAACCCTAACCCTAACCCTAACCCTAACCCTAACCCTAACCGTAATCCTAACCCTAACCCTAACCCTAACCTTAACCCTAACCCTAAGAGGCCTAACCCTAAACGCAACTCTAAACCTCAGCTGTGCATGGCATGTAGGTAACCCTAACCCTAACCCTAAACGTAACCTTAACCCTAAAGCTAACCCTAACCCTAACCCTGACCCTAAGAGGCCTAACCCAAAACGGAACTCTAAACCTCAGCTGTGCATGGCATGCACTTAACCCTAACCCTAACCCTAACCCTAACCCTAACCCTAACCCTAATCCTAACACTAACCCTGACCCTAAGTGGCCGAACCCAAAACGGAACTCTAAACCTCAGCTGTGCATGGCATGCACTTAACCCTAACCCTAACCCTAACCCTAACCCTAACCCTAACCCTAACCCTAACCCTAACCCTAACGCTAACCCTAACCCTAACTCTAATCCTGACCCTAAGGGGCCTAACCCAAAGCGGAACTCTAAACCTCAGCTGTGCATGGCATGCACTTAACCCTAACCCTAACTGTAACCCTAACCCTAACCCTAACCCTAACCCTAACCCTAACGCTAACCCTAACCCTAACTCTAATCCTGACCCTAAGGGGCCTAACCCAAAACGGAACTCTAAACCTCAGCTGTGCATGGCATGTACATAACCCTAACCCTAACCCTAACCCTAACCCTAACCCTAACCCTAATCCTAACACTAACCCTGACCCTAAGAGGCCTAACCCAAAACGGAACTCTAAACCTCAGCTGTGCATGGCATGCACTTAACCCTAACCCTAACCCTAACCCTAACCCTAACCCTAACTCTAATTCTGACCCTATCGGGCCTACCCCTTGATGGAACTCTAAACCTCAGCTGTGCATGGCATGTACATAACCCTAACCCTAACCCTAACCCTAACCCTAACCCTAAGAGGCCGAACCCAAAACGGAACTCTAAACCTCAGCTGTGCATGGCATGTACGTAACCCTAACCCTAACCCTAACCCTAACCCTAATCCTAACCCTAACCATAACCCTAACCCTAATCCTAAATATAACCCTAATCCTGACCCTAAGAGTCCTAACCCTTGCCGGAACTCTAAACCTCAGCTGTGCATGGCAGGTACATAACCCTAACCCTAACCCTAACCCTAACCCTAACCCTAACCCTAACCCTAACCCTAACCCTAAACCTAACCCTAATCCTGACCCTAAGTGGCCTAACCCTTGACGGAACTCTAAACCTCAGCTGTGCATGGCATGTATTTAACCCTAACCCTTACCCTAACCCTAATCCTAACCCTAACCCTAACCCTGACCCTAAGAGGCCTAACCCTAAACGCAACTCTAAACCTCAGCTGTGCATGGCATGTAGGTAACCCTAACCCTAACCCTAACCCTAACCTTAACCCTAAAGCTAACCCTAACCCTAACCCTGACCCTAAGAGACCTAACCCAAAACGGAACTCTAAACCTCAGCTGTGCATGGCATGCACTTAACCCTAACCCTAACCCTAACCCTAACCCTAACCCTAACCCTAACGCTAACCCTAACCCTAACTCTAATCCTGACCCTAAGGGGCCTAACCCAAAGCTTAACTCTAAACCTCAGCTGTGCATGGCATGCACGTAACCGTAACCGTAACCGTAACCGTAACCGTAACCCTAACCCTAACCCTAACCCTAACCCTAACCGTAATCCTAACCCTAACCCTAACCCTAACCTTAACCCTAACCCTAAGAGGCCTAACCCTAAACGCAACTCTAAACCTCAGCTGTGCATGGCATGTAGGTAACCCTAACCCTAACCCTAACCCTAACCTTAACCCTAAAGCTAACCCTAACCCTAACCCTAACCCTAAGAGGCCTAACCCTAAACGCAACTCTAAACCTCAGCTGTGCATGGCATGCACGTAACCGTAACCGTAACCGTAACCGTAACCGTAACCGTAACCGTAACCGTAACCGTAACCGTAACCGTAACCGTAACCCTAACCCTAACCCTAACCCTAACCCTAACCGTAATCCTAACCCTAACCCTAACCCTAACCCTAACCCTTACCCTAACCCTAACCCTAAACCTAACCCTAATCCTGACCCTAAGAGGCCTAACCCTTGACGGAACTCTAAACCTCAGCTGTGCATGGCATGTATTTAACCCTAACCCTTACCCTAACCCTAACCCTAACCCTAACACTAACCCTAACGCTAACCCGAACCCTAACCCTAACCCTAATCCTGACCCTAAGAGGCCTAACCCTAAACGCAACTCTAAACCTCAGCTGTGCATGGCATGTACCTAACCCTAATCCTAACCCTAACCCTAACCCTAACCCTAACCCTAACCCTAACCCTAACCCTAACCCTAACCCTAACCCTAACCCTGACCCTAAGAGGCCTAACCCAAAACGGAACTCTAAACCTCAGCTGTGCATGGCATGCAGTTAACACTAACCCTAACCCTAACCCTAACCCTAACCCTAACCCTAACCCTAACCTTAACCCTAACCCTAACCCTAAGAGACCTAACCCAAAACGGAACTCTAAACCTCAGCTGTGCATGGCATGCACGTAACCGTAACCGTTACCGTAACCGTAACCGTAACCGTAACCCTAACCCTAACCCTAACCCTAACCCTAACCCTAACCCTAACCGTAATCCTAACCCTAACCCTAACCTTACCTTAACCCTAACCCTAAGAGGCCTAACCCTAAACGCAACTCTAAACCTCAGCTGTGCATGGCATGTAGGTAACCCTAACCCTAACCCTAAACGTAACCTTAACCCTAAAGCTAACCCTAACCCTAACCCTGACCCTAAGAGGCCTAACCCAAAACGGAACTCTAAACCTCAGCTGTGCATGGCATGCACTTAACCCTAACCCTAACCCTAACCCTAACCCTAACCCTAACCCTAACCCTAATCCTAACACTAACCCTGACCCTAAGTGGCCGAACCCAAAACGGAACTCTAAACCTCAGCTGTGCATGGCATGCACTTAACCCTAACCCTAACCCTAACCCTAACCCTAACCCTAACCCTAACCCTAACCCTAACGCTAACCCTAACCCTAACTCTAATCCTGACCCTAAGGGGCCTAACCCAAAACGGAACTCTAAACCTCAGCTGTGCATGGCATGCACTTAACCCTAACCCTAACTGTAACCCTAACCCTAACCCTAACCCTAACCCTAACCCTAACGCTAACCCTAACCCTAACTCTAATCCTGACCCTAAGGGGCCTAACCCAAAACGGAACTCTAAACCTCAGCTGTGCATGGCATGTACATAACCCTAACCCTAACCCTAACCCTAACCCTAACCCTAACCCTAATCCTAACACTAACCCTGACCCTAAGAGGCCTAACCCAAAACGGAACTCTAAACCTCAGCTGTGCATGGCATGCACTTAACCCTAACCCTAACCCTAACCCTAACCCTAACCCTAACCCTAACTCTAATTCTGACCCTATCGGGCCTACCCCTTGATGGAACTCTAAACCTCAGCTGTGCATGGCATGTACATAACCCTAACCCTAACCCTAACCCTAACCCTAACCCTAAGAGGCCGAACCCAAAACGGAACTCTAAACCTCAGCTGTGCATGGCATGTACGTAACCCTAACCCTAACCCTAACCCTAACCCTAATCCTAACCCTAACCATAACCCTAACCCTAATCCTAAATATAACCCTAATCCTGACCCTAAGAGTCCTAACCCTTGCCGGAACTCTAAACCTCAGCTGTGCATGGCAGGTACATAACCCTAACCCTAACCCTAACCCTAACCCTAACCCTAACCCTAACCCTAACCCTAACCCTAACCCTAAACCTAACCCTAATCCTGACCCTAAGTGGCCTAACCCTTGACGGAACTCTAAACCTCAGCTGTGCATGGCATGTATTTAACCCTAACCCTTACCCTAACCCTAATCCTAACCCTAACCCTAACCCTGACCCTAAGAGGCCTAATCCTAAACGCAACTCTAAACCTCAGCTGTGCATGGCATGTAGGTAACCCTAACCCTAACCCTAACCCTAACCTTAACCCTAAAGCTAACCCTAACCCTAACCCTGACCCTAAGAGACCTAACCCAAAACGGAACTCTAAACCTCAGCTGTGCATGGCATGCACTTAACCCTAACCCTAACCCTAACCCTAACCCTAACCCTAATCCTAACACTAACCCTGACCCCAAGAGGCCGAACCCAAAACGGAACTCTAAACCTCAGCTGTGCATGGCATGCACTTAACCCTAACCCTAACCCTAACCCTAACCCTAACCCTAACCCTAACCCTAACGCTAACCCTAACCCTAACTCTAATCCTGACCCTAAGGGGCCTAACCCAAAGCTTAACTCTAAACCTCAGCTGTGCATGGCATGCACGTAACCGTAACCGTAACCGTAACCGTAACCGTAACCCTAACCCTAACCCTAACCCTAACCCTAACCGTAATCCTAACCCTAACCCTAACCCTAACCTTAACCCTAACCCTAAGAGGCCTAACCCTAAACGCAACTCTAAACCTCAGCTGTGCATGGCATGTAGGTAATCCTAACCCTAACCCTAACCCTAACCTTAACCCTAAAGCTAACCCTAACCCTAACCCTAACCCTAAGAGGCCTAACCCAAAACGGAACTCTAAACCTCAGCTGTGCATGGCATGCACGTAACCGTAAACGTAACCGTAACCGTAACCGTAACCGTAACCGTAACCGTAACCGTAACCCTAACCCTAACCCTAACCCTAACCCTAACCCTAACCCTAACCGTAATCCTAACCCTAACCCTAACCCTAACCCTAACCCTTACCCTAACCCTAACCCTAAACCTAACCCTAATCCTGACCCTAAGAGGCCTAACCCTTGACGGAACTCTAAACCTCAGCTGTGCATGGCATGTATTTAACCCTAACCCTTACCCTAACCCTAATCCTAACCCTAACCCTAACCCTAACGCTAACCCGAACCCTAACCCTAACCCTAATCCTGACCCTAAGAGGCCTAACCCTAAACGCAACTCTAAACCTCAGCTGTGCATGGCATGTACCTAACCCTAATCCTAACCCTAACCCTAACCCTAACCCTAACCCTAACCCTAACCCTAACCCTAACCCTGACCCTAAGAGGCCTAACCCAAAACGGAACTCTAAACCTCAGCTGTGCATGGCATGCAGTTAACACTAACCCTAACCCTAACCCTAACCCTAACCCTAACCCTAACCCTAACCTTAACCCTAACCCTAACCCTAAGAGACCTAACCCAAAACGGAACTCTAAACCTCAGCTGTGCATGGCATGCACTTAACCCTAACCCTAACCCTAACCCTAACCCTAACCCTAACCCTAACCCTAACCCTAAACATAACCTTAACCCTAACCCTAAGAGGCCGAACCCAAAATGGAACTCTAAACCTCAGCTGCGCATGACATGTACCTAACCCTAACCCTAACCCTAACCCTAACCCTAAACCTAACCCTAATCCTGACCATAAGAGGCCTAACCCTTGACGGAACTCTAAACCTCAGCTGTGCATGGCATGTACATAACCCTAACCTTAACCCTAACCCTAACCCTAACCTTAACCCTAACCCTAACCCTGACCCTAAGAGGCCTAACCCAAAACGGAACTCTAAACCTCAGCTGTGCATGGCATGCACGTAACCGTAACCGTTACCGTAACCGTAACCCTAACCGTAACCGTAACCGTAACCCTAACCCTAACCCTAACCCTAACCCTAACCCTAACCGTAATCCTAACCCTAACCCTAACCCTAACCTTAACCCTAACCCTAAGAGGCCTAACCCTAAACGCAACTCTAAACCTCAGCTGTGCATGGCATGTAGGTAACCCTAACCCTAACCCTAACCCTAACCTTAACCCTAAAGCTAACCCTAACCCTAACCCTGACCCTAAGAGGCCTAACCCAAAACGGAACTCTAAACCTCAGCTGTGCATGGCATGCACTTAACCCTAACCCTAACCCTAACCCTAACCCTAACCCTAATCCTAACACTAACCCTGACCCCAAGAGGCCGAACCCAAAACGGAACTCTAAACCTCAGCTGTGCATGGCATGCACTTAACCCTAACCCTAACCCTAACCCTAACCCTAACCCTAACCCTAACCCTAACGCTAACCCTAACCCTAACTCTAATCCTGACCCTAAGGGGCCTAACCCAAAGCTTAACTCTAAACCTCAGCTGTGCATGGCATGCACGTAACCGTAACCGTAACCGTAACCGTAACCGTAACCGTAACCGTAACCCTAACCCTAACCCTAACCGTAATCCTAACCCTAACCCTAACCCTAACCTTAACCCTAACCCTAAGAGGCCTAACCCTAAACGCAACTCTAAACCTCAGCTGTGCATGGCATGTAGGTAACCCTAACCCTAACCCTAACCCTAACCTTAACCCTAAAGCTAACCCTAACCCTAACCCTGACCCTAAGAGGCCTAACCCAAAACGGAACTCTAAACCTCAGCTGTGCATGGCATGCACTTAACCCTAACCCTAACCCTAACCCTAATCCTAACCCTAACCCTAACCCTAACCCTAAGAGGCCTAACCCTAAACGCAACTCTAAACCTCAGCTGTGCATGGCATGCACGTAACCGTAACCGTAACCGTAACCGTAACCGTAACCGTAACCGTAACCCTAACCCTAACCCTAACCCTAACCCTAACCCTAACCCTAACCCTAACCCTAACCGTAATCCTAACCCTAACCCTAACCCTAACCCTAACCCTTACCCTAACCCTAACCCT
>NW_026599604.1:1180000-1185000 GCF_023634155.1 Falco peregrinus
AACCCTAACCCTAACGCTAACCCTAAACCTAACCCTGACCCTAAGAGGCCGAACCCAAAATGGAACTCTAAACCTCAGCTGTGCATGGCATGTACCTAACCCTAACCCTAACCCTAACCCTAACCCTAACCCTAAACCTAACCCTAATCCTGACCCTAAGAGGCCTAACGTTTGACGGAACTCTAAACCTCAGCTGTGCATGGCATGTACATAACCCTAACCTTAACCCTAACCCTAACCCTAACATTAACCCTAACCCTAACCCTGACCCTAAGAGGCCTAACCCAAAACGGAACTCTAAACCTCAGCTGTGCATGGCATGCAGTTAACCCAAACCCTAACCCTAACCCTAACCCTAACCCTATTCCTAACCTTAACCCTAACCCTAACCCTAAGAGGCCTAACCCTAAACGCAACTCTAAACCTCAGCTGTGCATGGCATGCACGTAACCGTAACCGTAACCGTAACCGTAACCGTAACCGTAACCGTAACCGTAACCCTAACCCTAACCCTAACCCTAACCCTAACCGTAATCCTAACCCTAAGAGGCCTAACCCTAAACGCAACTCTAAACCTCAGCTGTGCATGGCATGTAGGTAACCCTAACCCTAACCCTAACCCTAACCTTAACCCTAAAGCTAACCCTAACCCTAACCCTGACCCTAAGAGGCCTAACCCAAAACGGAACTCTAAACCTCAGCTGTGCATGGCATGCACTTAACCCTAGCCCTAACCCTAACCCTAACCCTAACCCTAACCCTAACCCTAACCCTAACCCTAACCCTAACCCTAAACCTAACCTTAACCCTAACCCTAAGAGGCCTAACACTAAACGCAACTCTAAACATCAGCTGTGCATGGCATGTACCTAACCCTAACACTAACACTAACCCTAACCCTAACCCTAACCCTAACCCTAATCCTGACCCTAAGGGTCTTAAACCTTGACGGAACTCTAAACCTCAGCTGTGCATGGCATGTACATAACCCTAACCCTAACCCTAAAGCTAACCCTAACCCTAACCCTGACCCTAAGAGGCCGAACCCAAAATGGAACTCTAAACCTCAGCTGCGCATGGCATGTACCTAACCCTAACCCTAACCCTAACCCTAACCTTAACCCTAACCCTAACCCTGACCCTAAGAGTCCTAACCCAAAACGGAACTCTAAACCTCAGCTGTGCATGGCATGCACGTAACCGTAACCGTTACCGTAACCGTAACCGTAACCGTAACCCTAAACCTAACCCTAACCCTAACCCTAACCCTAACCCTAACCGTAATCCTAACCCTAACCCTAACCCTAACCTTAACCCTAACCCTAAGAGGCCTAACCCTAAACGCAACTCTAAACCTCAGCTGTGCATGGCATGTAGGTAACCCTAACCCTAACCCTAAACGTAACCTTAACCCTAAAGCTAACCCTAACCCTAACCCTGACCCTAAGAGGCCTAACCCAAAACGGAACTCTAAACGTCACCTGTGCATGGCATGCACTTAACCCTAACCCTAACCCTAACCCTAACCCTAACCCTAACCCTAACCCTAACCCTAACCCTAACGCTAACCCTAACCCTAACTCTAATCCTGACCCTAAGGGGCCTAACCCAAAACGGAACTCTAAACCTCAGCTGTGCATGGCATGTACATAACCCTAACCCCAACCCTAACCCTAACCCTAACCCTAATCCTAACACTAACCCTGACCCTAAGAGGCCTAACCCAAAACGGAACTCTAAACCTCAGCTGTGCTTGGCATGCACTTAACCCTAACCCTAACCCTAACCCTAACCCTAACCCTAACTCTAATTCTGACCCTATCGGGCCTACCCCTTGACGGAACTCTAAACCTCAGCTGTGCATGGCATGTACATAACCCTAACCCTAACCCTAACCCTAACCCTAACCCTAAGAGGCCGAACCCAAAACGGAACTCTAAACCTCAGCTGTGCATGGCATGTACGTAACCCTAACCCTAACCCTAACCCTAACCCTAATCCTAACCCTAACCATAACCCTAACCCTAATCCTAAATATAACCCTAATCCTGACCCTAAGAGTCCTAACCCTTGCCGGAACTCTAAACCTCAGCTGTGCATGGCAGGTACATAACCCTAACCCTAACCCTAACCCTAACCCTAACCCTAACCCTTACCCTAACCCTAACCCTAAACCTAACCCTAATCCTGACCCTAAGTGGCCTAACCCTTGACGGAACTCTAAACCTCAGCTGTGCATGGCATGTATTTAACCCTAACCCTTACCCTAACCCTAATCCTAACCCTAACCCTAACCCTGACCCTAAGAGGCCTAACCCTAAACGCAACTCTAAACCTCAGCTGTGCATGGCATGTAGGTAACCCTAACCCTAACCCTAACCCTAACCTTAACCCTAAAGCAAACCCTAACCCTAACCCTGACCCTAAGAGGCCTAACCCAAAACGGAACTCTAAACCTCAGCTGTGCATGGCATGCACTTAACCCTAACCCTAACCCTAACCCTAACCCTAACTCTAATCCTAACACTAACCCTGACCCCAAGAGGCCGAACCCAAAACGGAACTCTAAACCTCAGCTGTGCATGGCATGCACTTAACCCTAACCCTAACCCTAACCCTAACCCTAACGCTAACCCTAACCCTAACTCTAATCCTGACCCTAAGGGGCCTAACCCAAAGCTTAACTCTAAACCTCAGCTGTGCATGGCATGCACGTAACCGTAACCGTAACCGTAACCGTAACCGTAACCCTAACCCTAACCCTAACCCTAACCCTAAC
The DNA here is from genome assembly GCF_023634155.1 of Falco peregrinus. Lineage (NCBI taxonomy): Eukaryota > Metazoa > Chordata > Aves > Falconiformes > Falconidae > Falco > Falco peregrinus. The sequence continues at coordinate 1,182,780 of NW_026599604.1, forward strand.
CGTAATCCTAACCCTAACCCTAACCCTAACCTTAACCCTAACCCTAAGAGGCCTAACCCTAAACGCAACTCTAAACCTCAGGTGTGCATGGCATGTAGGTAACCCTAACCCTAACCCTAACCCTAACCCTAACCCTAACCCTTACCCTAACCCTAACCCTAAACCTAACCCTAATCCTGACCCTAAGAGGCCTAACCCTAAACGCAACTCTAAACCTCAGCTGTGCATGGCATGTACCTAACCCTAATCCTAACCCTAACCCTAACCCTAACCCTAACCCTAACCCTAACCCTAACCCTAACCCTGACCCTAAGAGGCCTAACCCAAAACGGAACTCTAAACCTCAGCTGTGCATGGCATGCATTTAACACTAACCCTAACCCTAACCCTAACCCTAACCCTAACCCTAACCCTAACCTTAACCCTAACCCTAACCCTAAGAGACCTAACCCAAAACGGAACTCTAAACCTCAGCTGTGCATGGCATGCACTTAACCCTAACCCTAACCCTAACCCTAACCCTAACCCTAACCCTAACCCTAACCCTAACCCTAACCTTAACCCTAACCCTAAGAGGCCAAACCCTAAACGCAACTCTAAACCTCAGCTGTGCATGGCATGTACCTAACCCTAACCATAACCCTAACCCTAACCCTAACCCTAACCCTAACCCTAACCCTAACCCTAACCCTAACTCTAATTCTGACCCTATCGGGCCTACCCCTTGACGGAACTCTAAACCTCAGCTGTGCATGGCATGTACATAACCCTAACCCTAACCCTAACCCTAACCCTAACCCTAAGAGGCCGAACCCAAAACGGAACTCTAAACCTCAGCTGTGCATGGCATGTACGTAACCCTAACCCTAACCCTAACCCTAACCCTAATCCTAACCCTAACCATAACCCTAACCCTAATCCTAAATATAACCCTAATCCTGACCCTAAGAGTCCTAACCCTTGCCGGAACTCTAAACCTCAGCTGTGCATGGCAGGTACATAACCCTAACCCTAACCCTAACCCTAACCCTAACCCTAACCCTTACCCTAACCCTAACCCTAAACCTAACCCTAATCCTGACCCTAAGTGGCCTAACCCTTGACGGAACTCTAAACCTCAGCTGTGCATGGCATGTATTTAACCCTAACCCTTACCCTAACCCTAATCCTAACCCTAACCCTAACCCTGACCCTAAGAGGCCTAACCCTAAACGCAACTCTAAACCTCAGCTGTGCATGGCATGTAGGTAACCCTAACCCTAACCCTAACCCTAACCTTAACCCTAAAGCAAACCCTAACCCTAACCCTGACCCTAAGAGGCCTAACCCAAAACGGAACTCTAAACCTCAGCTGTGCATGGCATGCACTTAACCCTAACCCTAACCCTAACCCTAACCCTAACCCTAATCCTAACACTAACCCTGACCCCAAGAGGCCGAACCCAAAACGGAACTCTAAACCTCAGCTGTGCATGGCATGCACTTAACCCTAACCCTAACCCTAACCCTAACCCTAACCCTAACCCTAACCCTAACCCTAACTCTAATCCTGACCCTAAGGGGCCTAACCCAAAGCTTAACTCTAAACCTCAGCTGTGCATGGCATGCACGTAACCGTAACCGTAACCGTAACCGTAACCGTAACCCTAACCCTAACCCTAACCCTAACCCTAACCGTAATCCTAACCCTAACCCTAACCCTAACCTTAACCCTAACCCTAAGAGGCCTAACCCTAAACGCAACTCTAAACCTCAGGTGTGCATGGCATGTAGGTAACCCTAACCCTAACCCTAACCCTAACCCTAACCCTAACCCTAACCGTAATCCTAACCCTAATCCTAACCCTAACCCTAACCCTTACCCTAACCCTAACCCTAAACCTAACCCTAATCCTGACCCTAAGAGGCCTAACCCTTGACGGAACTCTAACCCTCAGCTGTGCATGGCATGTATTTAACCCTAACCCTTACCCTAACCCTAATCCTAACCCTAACCCTAACCCTAACGCTAACCCGAACCCTAACCCTAACCCTAATCCTGACCCTAAGAGGCCTAACCCTAAACGCAACTCTAAACCTCAGCTGTGCATGGCATGTACCTAACCCTAATCCTAACCCTAACCCTAACCCTAACCCTAACCCTAACCCTAACCCTAACCCTGACCCTAAGAGGCCTAACCCAAAACGGAACTCTAAACCTCAGCTGTGCATGGCATGCAGT
>NW_026599604.1:1197500-1202500 GCF_023634155.1 Falco peregrinus
ACCTCAGCTGTGCATGGCATCTATTTAACCCTAACCCTTACCCTAACCCTAACCCTAACCCTAACCCTAACCCTAACGCTAACCCGAACCCTAACCCTAACCCTAATCCTGACCCTAAGAGGCCTAACCCTAAACGCAACTCTAAACCTCAGCTGTGCATGGCATATACGTAACCTTAACCCTAACCCTAACCCTATCCCTAACCCTAACCATAACCCTAACCCTAATCCTAAACCTAACCCTAATCCTGACCCTAAGATTCCTAACCCTAGACGGAACTCTAAACCTCAGCTGTGCATGGCAGGCACATAACCCTAACCCTAACCCAAACCCTAACCCTAACCCTAACCCTAACCCTAACCCTAACCCTAAACCGAACCCTAATCCTGACCCTAAGGGTCCTAACCCTTGACGGAACTCTAAACCTCAGCTGTGCATGGCATGTACGTAACCCTAACCCTAACGCTAACCCTAACCCTAACCCTGACCCTAAGAGGCCGAACCCAAAACGGAACTCTTAACCTCAGCTGTGCATGGCATGTACCTAACCGTATCCCTAACCCTAACCCTAACCCTAACCCTAACCCTAACCCTAACCCTAACCCTAACCCTAACCCTAACGCTAACCCTAACCCTAACCTTAACCCTAACCCTAAGAGGCCTAACCCTAAACGGAACTCTAAACCTCAGCTGTGCATGGCAGGTACATAACCCTAACCCTAACCCTAACCCTAACCCTAACCTTGACCCTAAGAGGCCTAACCCAAAACGAAACTCTAAACCTCAGCTGTGCATGGCATGTACCTAACCCTAACCCTAACCCTAACCCTAACCCTAACCCTAACCCTAACCCTAACTCTGACCCTAAGAGGCCTAACCCAAAACGGAACTCTAAACGTCAGCTGTGCATGGCATGCAGTTAACACTAACCCTAACCCTAACCCTAACCCTAACGCTAACCCTAACCCTAACCCTAAACCTAACCTTAACCCTAACCCTAAGAGGCCTAACCCTAAACGGAACTCTAAACCTCAGCTGTGCATGGCATGTACCTAACCCTAACCCTAACCCTAACCCTAACCCTAACCCTAACCCTAACCCTAACCCTAAGAGACCTAACCCAAAACGGAACTCTAAACCTCAGCTGTGCATTGCATGCACTTAACCCTAACCCTAACCCTAACCCTAACCCTAACCCTAACCCTAACCCTAACCCTAACCCTAAACCTAACCTTAACCCTAACCCTAAGAGGCCTAACCCTAAACGCAACTCTAAACATCAGCTGTGCATGGCATGTACCTAACCCTAACCCTAACCCTAACCCTAACCCTAATCCTGACCCTAAGGGTCCTAACCCTTGACGGAACTCTAAACCTCAGCTGTGCATGGCATGTACATAACCCTAACCCTAACCCTAACGCTAACCCTAAACCTAACCCTGACCCTAAGAGGCCGAACCCAAAATGGAACTCTAAACCTCAGCTGTGCATGGCATGTACCTAACCCTAACCCTAACCCTAACCCTAACCCTAACCCTAAACCTAACCCTAATCCTGACCCTAAGAGGCCTAACGTTTGACGGAACTCTAAACCTCAGCTGTGCATGGCATGTACATAACCCTAACCTTAACCCTAACCCTAACCCTAACATTAACCCTAACCCTAACCCTGACCCTAAGAGGCCTAACCCAAAACGGAACTCTAAACCTCAGCTGTGCATGGCATGCAGTTAACCCAAACCCTAACCCTAACCCTAACCCTAACCCTATTCCTAACCTTAACCCTAACCCTAACCCTAAGAGGCCTAACCCTAAACGCAACTCTAAACCTCAGCTGTGCATGGCATGCACGTAACCGTAACCGTAACCGTAACCGTAACCGTAACCGTAACCGTAACCGTAACCCTAACCCTAACCCTAACCCTAACCCTAACCGTAATCCTAACCCTAAGAGGCCTAACCCTAAACGCAACTCTAAACCTCAGCTGTGCATGGCATGTAGGTAACCCTAACCCTAACCCTAACCCTAACCTTAACCCTAAAGCTAACCCTAACCCTAACCCTGACCCTAAGAGGCCTAACCCAAAACGGAACTCTAAACCTCAGCTGTGCATGGCATGCACTTAACCCTAGCCCTAACCCTAACCCTAACCCTAACCCTAACCCTAACCCTAACCCTAACCCTAACCCTAACCCTAAACCTAACCTTAACCCTAACCCTAAGAGGCCTAACACTAAACGCAACTCTAAACATCAGCTGTGCATGGCATGTACCTAACCCTAACACTAACACTAACCCTAACCCTAACCCTAACCCTAACCCTAATCCTGACCCTAAGGGTCTTAAACCTTGACGGAACTCTAAACCTCAGCTGTGCATGGCATGTACATAACCCTAACCCTAACCCTAAAGCTAACCCTAACCCTAACCCTGACCCTAAGAGGCCGAACCCAAAATGGAACTCTAAACCTCAGCTGCGCATGGCATGTACCTAACCCTAACCCTAACCCTAACCCTAACCTTAACCCTAACCCTAACCCTGACCCTAAGAGTCCTAACCCAAAACGGAACTCTAAACCTCAGCTGTGCATGGCATGCACGTAACCGTAACCGTTACCGTAACCGTAACCGTAACCGTAACCCTAAACCTAACCCTAACCCTAACCCTAACCCTAACCCTAACCGTAATCCTAACCCTAACCCTAACCCTAACCTTAACCCTAACCCTAAGAGGCCTAACCCTAAACGCAACTCTAAACCTCAGCTGTGCATGGCATGTAGGTAACCCTAACCCTAACCCTAAACGTAACCTTAACCCTAAAGCTAACCCTAACCCTAACCCTGACCCTAAGAGGCCTAACCCAAAACGGAACTCTAAACCTCAGCTGTGCATGGCATGCACTTAACCCTAACCCTAACCCTAACCCTAACCCTAACCCTAACCCTAACCCTAACCTTAACCCTAACGCTAACCCTAACCCTAACTCTAATCCTGACCCTAAGGGGCCTAACCCAAAACGGAACTCTAAACCTCAGCTGTGCATGGCATGTACATAACCCTAACCCCAACCCTAACCCTAACCCTAACCCTAATCCTAACACTAACCCTGACCCTAAGAGGCCTAACCCAAAACGGAACTCTAAACCTCAGCTGTGCTTGGCATGCACTTAACCCTAACCCTAACCCTAACCCTAACCCTAACCCTAACTCTAATTCTGACCCTATCGGGCCTACCCCTTGACGGAACTCTAAACCTCAGCTGTGCATGGCATGTACATAACCCTAACCCTAACCCTAACCCTAACCCTAACCCTAAGAGGCCGAACCCAAAACGGAACTCTAAACCTCAGCTGTGCATGGCATGTACGTAACCCTAACCCTAACCCTAACCCTAACCCTAATCCTAACCCTAACCATAACCCTAACCCTAATCCTAAATATAACCCTAATCCTGACCCTAAGAGTCCTAACCCTTGCCGGAACTCTAAACCTCAGCTGTGCATGGCAGGTACATAACCCTAACCCTAACCCTAACCCTAACCCTAACCCTAACCCTTACCCTAACCCTAACCCTAAACCTAACCCTAATCCTGACCCTAAGTGGCCTAACCCTTGACGGAACTCTAAACCTCAGCTGTGCATGGCATGTATTTAACCCTAACCCTTACCCTAACCCTAATCCTAACCCTAACCCTAACCCTGACCCTAAGAGGCCTAACCCTAAACGCAACTCTAAACCTCAGCTGTGCATGGCATGTAGGTAACCCTAACCCTAACCCTAACCCTAACCTTAACCCTAAAGCAAACCCTAACCCTAACCCTGACCCTAAGAGGCCTAACCCAAAACGGAACTCTAAACCTCAGCTGTGCATGGCATGCACTTAACCCTAACCCTAACCCTAACCCTAACCCTAACCCTAATCCTAACACTAACCCTGACCCCAAGAGGCCGAACCCAAAACGGAACTCTAAACCTCAGCTGTGCATGGCATGCACTTAAACCTAACCCTAACCCTAACCCTAACCCTAACCCTAACGCTAACCCTAACCCTAACTCTAATCCTGACCCTAAGGGGCCTAACCCAAAGCTTAACTCTAAACCTCAGCTGTGCATGGCATGCACGTAACCGTAACCGTAACCGTAACCGTAACCGTAACCCTAACCCTAACCCTAACCCTAACCCTAACCGTAATCCTAACCCTAACCCTAACCCTAACCTTAACCCTAACCCTAAGAGGCCTAACCCTAAACGCAACTCTAAACCTCAGGTGTGCATGGCATGTAGGTAACCCTAACCCTAACCCTAACCCTAACCCTAACCCTAACCCTTACCCTAACCCTAACCCTAAACCTAACCCTAATCCTGACCCTAAGAGGCCTAACCCTTGACGGAACTCTAACCCTCAGCTGTGCATGGCATGTATTTAACCCTAACCCTTACCCTAACCCTAATCCTAACCCTAACCCTAACCCTAACGCTAACCCGAACCCTAACCCTAACCCTAATCCTGACCCTAAGAGGCCTAACCCTAAACGCAACTCTAAACCTCAGCTGTGCATGGCATGTACCTAACCCTAATCCTAACCCTAACCCTAACCCTAACCCTAACCCTAACCCTAACCCTAACCCTAACCCTGACCCTAAGAGGCCTAACCCAAAACGGAACTCTAAACCTCAGCTGTGCATGGCATGCATTTAACACTAACCCTAACCCTAACCCTAACCCTAACCCTAACCCTAACCCTAACCTTAACCCTAACCCTAACCCTAAGAGACCTAACCCAAAACGGAACTCTAAACCTCAGCTGTGCATGGCATGCACTTAACCCTAACCCTAACCCTAACCCTAACCCTAACCCTAACCCTAACCCTAACCCTAACCCTAACCTTAACCCTAACCCTAAGAGGCCAAACCCTAAACGCAACTCTAAACCTCAGCTGTGCATGGCATGTACCTAACCCTAACCATAACCCTAACCCTAACCCTAACCCTAAC
>NW_026599604.1:1235000-1237500 GCF_023634155.1 Falco peregrinus
AACCCTAACCCTAACCCTAACCCTAACCCTAGCCCTAACCCTAACCCTAACCCTAACCCTAACCCTAACCCTAAGAGGCCTAACCCTAAACGCAACTCTAAACTTCAGCTGTGCATGGCATGTACGTAACCCTAACCCTAACCCTAACCCTAAACCTAACCGTAATCCTAACCCTAACCCTAACCCTAACACTAACCCTAAGAGGCCTAACCCTAAACGCAACTCTAAACCTCAGCTGTGCATGGCATGCACTTAACCGTAACCCTAACCCTAACCCTAACCCTAACCCTAACCCTAACCCTTAGAGGCCTAACCCTTAACGCAACTCTAAACCTCAGCTGTGCATGGCATGTACCTAACCCTAACCCTAACCCTAAGCCTAACCCTAACCCTAACCCTAACCCTGACTCTAAGAGGCCTAACCCAAAACGGAACTCTAAACGTCAGCTGTGCATGGCATGTAGTTAACACTAACCCTAACCCTAACCCTAACCCTAACCCTAACCCTAACCCTAACCTTAACCCTAACCCTAACCCTAAGTGACCTAACCCAAAACGGAACTCTAAACCTCAGCTGTACATGGCATGTACGTAACCCTAGCCGTAACCCTAACCCTAACCCTGACCCTAAGAGGCCGAACCCAAAACGGAACTCTAAACCTCAGCTGTGCACGGCATGTACCTAACCCTAACCCTAACCCTAACCCTAACCCTAACCCTAACCCTAACCCTAATCCTGACCCTAAGAGGCCTAACCCTTGACGGAACTCTAAACTTCAGCTGTGCATGGCATGTACATAACCCTAACCCTAACCCTAACCCTAACCCTAACCCTAACCCTAATCCTAACCCTAAACCTAACCCTAACCCTAACCCTAACCCTAACCCTAACCCTAACGCTAACCCGAAACCTAACCCTAACCCTAATCCTGACCCTAAGAGGCCTAACCCTAAACGGAACTCTAAACCTCAGCTGTGCATGGCATGTACGTAACCCTAACCCTAACCCTAACCCTAACCCTAAACCTAACCCTAATCCTGACCCTAAGAGGCCTAACCCAAAACGGAACTCTAAGCCTCAGCTGTGCATGGCATGCACATAACCCTAACCCTAACCCTAACCCTAACCCTAACCCTAACCCTAACCCTAACCCTAATCGTAACCCTAACCCTAAGAGACCTAAACCTAAACGGAACTCTAAACCTCAGCTGTGCATGGCAGTTACATAACCCTAACCATTACCCTAACCCTAACCCTAACCCTAACCCTAACCCTAACCCTAACCCTAACGCTAACCTGAACCCTAACCCTAACCCTAATCCTGACCCTAAGAGGCCTAATCCTAAACAGAACTCTAAACCTCAGCTGTGCATGGCATGTACCTAACCCTAACCTTAACCCTAACCCTAAGCCTAACCCTAACCCTAACCCTGACCCTAAGAGGCCTAACCCAAAAAGGAACTCTAAACCTCAGCTGTGCAAGGCATGCAGTTAACACTAACCCTAACCCTAACCCTAACCCTAAACCTAACCTTAACCCTAACCCTAACCCTAACCCTAACCCTAACCCTAACCCTAACCCTAGCCCTAACCCTAACCCTAACCCTAACCCTGACCCTAAGAGGCCTAACCCAAAACGGAACTCTAAACCTCAGCTGTGCATGGCATGCACTTAACCCTAACCCTAACCCTAACCCTAACCCTAACCCTAACCTTAACCCGAACCCTAAGAGGCCTAACCCTAAACGGAACTCTAAACCTCAGCTGTGCATGGCATGCACTTAACCGTAACCCTAACCCTAACCCTAACCCTAACCCTAAGAGGCCTAACCCAAAACGGAACTCTAAACCTCAGCTGTGCATGGCATGTACCTAACCCTAACCCTAACCCTAACCCTAACCCTAACCCTAACCCTAACCCTAACCCTAACCCTAAGAGGCCTAACCCTAAACGCAACTCTAAACCTCAGCTGTGCATGGCATGTACCTAACCCTAACCTTAACCCTAACCCTAACCGTAACCCTGACCCTAAGAGGCCTAACCCAAAACGGAACTCTAAACCTCAGCTGTGCATGGCATGCACTTAACCCTAACCCTAACCCTAAACCTAACCCTAACCCTAACCCTAACCCTAACCTTAACCGTAACCCTAAGAGGCCTAACCCTAAACGCAACTCTAAACCTCAGCTGTGCATGGCATGCACTTAACCGTAACCCTAACCCTAACCCTAACCCTAAACCTAACCCTAAACCTAACCCTAACCCTAAGCCTAACCCTAAGAGGCCTAACCCTAAACGCAACTCTAAACCTCAGCTGTGCATGGCATGTACCTAACCCTAACCTTAACCCTAACCCTAACCGTAACCCTGACCCTAAGAGGCCTAACCCAAAAGGGAACTCTAAACCTCAGCTGTGCATGGCATGCACTTAACCCTAACCCTAACCCTAAACCTAACCCTAACCCTAACCCTAACCCTAACCTTAACCGTAACCCTAA